>NC_090268.1:412658911-412958911 GCF_040414725.1 Anabrus simplex
AAAGGGCTACGTGGAAGGAAGCGGCCGTGGACTTAATTAAGGTACAGAAAAATCACTTGCCTGGTGTGAAAATGGGAAACTACGGAAAACCATCTTCAGGGCTGCCGACAGTGGGATTCGAAAACACTATCTCCAGGGCGCAAACTCTTAGCTGCGCACACCTAACCGCACGGCCAGCTCATCCGGTACAATTAAATAGAGGTACGGCATGATTATGCAATTTAAAATCATTTATCATTTGAATACACGCTATGAAACTAACAGACACTAAAGAGACTGCCAGAGTGACGAATGCGTGCGGCAATCGGGTGAATTATAACACAGTGTCCACGACCTTGGCAAAAAATTATGTACCCCTACTACCCTTCCTAACAGCACATGCAAAGTCTCCACTACTTGCCGCAGCGCTATACAAATCGGTTAGCCGCGACGAACGGCATTTTGTGCGCATTTTCGCCCATAATTATGTTAATAATTAAAGAAAATAAAGGAAAGAATTAGCAGATAATGCAGCAAGGCTTGTACAAATTACTTTTTTTAATAATTCCTAGTTCCAGCTGACTAAAGTGAAAAAAAAAAAAATAATGTTTACTCCATAAATGGGGAGCTGTCCCTCCTCGCCCCACCCCATAACCGACGCTACTCTTTGCAAGCACGCCAAAGATGCAGGAAAGGAAATATAATAACTTATTCATTTTTGCACGTGTAGACATTCCCAGTTGCGTGTATGAAACAAAAACTAATACTTTTCAGCCAAATACGTGTGTAGAAGGCTGTTCGGAGCTTCGGTTGCATTCCGACCAGGTTGTCCAGATTAAAATAATATCTGTGTATTCGTCGCTGCTGAACACACTAGCCATTGCCGGTATGCAGACAGCAAATATAGTGCGGCTGTACCATACACCAGCCTAGAACTATGTGGTGGAAAACGAGGTTTACTACTGCAAGGGATGCATTAGACCGGTAGCGCTGAGTAACGTGCTGCGAGTGACAGGCTAGTTCTTATCTCTTCATATTCTGACGTAACCTGCCCACTGGCAATAGTACCCCTGTTAAAATCAGTTGGTAGATATCCCATTCATCATTTATGCATGCGGGACATTTATAAGTAGAAAGTACGGCGTTCAGGAGCCACCTGGTATATTTATTTTTTCTTTCTTTCTTTTTTTCTTTCGTTCTTTCTTTCTTTCTTTCTTAATCCGTTTACCATCCACGGTTGGACTTTTTCCTCGGATTCAGCGCGGGATCCCACCTCTATCTCCTCAAGGGCAGTGTCCTGGAGAGTGAGACTTTTTGGTCGTGGGAATAAAACAGGGAAGGAGGACAAGTACCTCGCCCAGGCGGCCTCACCTGCTATGCTAAACAGGGGCCTTGTGTAGGATGGGAAGATGGGAAGTGATCTGTAATGAAGAGGGAAGTAAGTAGCCTTAAGTTAGTTACCATCCTGGCATTTGCCTGGAGGAGAAGTAGGAAACCATGGAAAACCACTTCGAGAATGGCAGAGGTGGGAATCGAACCGCCCCTCTACTCAACTGACACCCCGAGGCTGAGTTGACCCCGTTCCGGCCCTCGTACCACATTTCAAAATTCGTGACAGAGCCGAAAATTTAACCCGGATCTCCCAGGGTGGCAGTTATTCATAATAACCACTACACCACGGAGGCGGATAGTCTATATACAAACAATTGAAATTCGTGTTTTTAGTGGAGTAAGTTACGTCCTTCGTCAAGTAGATAAGATTTCGGAAAATATAAAACAAGTTTCGTGGACGTTTTCCAAATTCCTTACGTCCTAAACGTAATACAGTGAGAGATGTAATTAATCAATTTCGTGAAATCGGATCTGTACATGATGCTCCGCGAAACGTTAGGCCTAAAAAGTTAACCGAAGCAAAACTGGACGAATTTCGTTTTGTAATATTGAGGAGCCCCTCTATATATACGCGGAAATTAGCACATAAGACTCTTTTTTTCTTTGCGGTCAGCACTTAGAGCCGTACGTAAGTAGTTAAATTGCATCTCTATGAATTTGCACTTGTTCAAGAATTAAAAGAAGTTCGTCATAAGAAGAGAGCGGTCGTTTCCCAGTCGACAAGAACTTGAAATTTTGAGCAGAAATGTCTTCGGTGATGAAGCCTTTGTAGATTTATTAATAATTTCCAGCATCACTCTGACAGTGGTAATTCCGTTCGATTTAATTTAATTTAATCCTCCTCTTGATTGGGAGCGGTAGAACATCATCCACGGTATCCTCTGCCTGTCATAAGGGGCAACTAAAAATGGCACGAGGTGCTTACAATTTGCGAGCGACCACGGTTCTCCTAGCTGAGTCTGCCTTTGCACCACATACTTGTGTCAGGTTTTTCACTTTCACCTCTCTTACCTGACCTCCCTTAGTGAACTGTTCACTTTTATCCCATCCTGGCGGTATTACGTTTCCGAGACCACGCTAGCCTTTCATTTTTAAGCCGACACATTCATTCTTCGAAGTGTCAGACAATTTCCATTTCCTTTCTGATTAGTGTTAATAGATTGTGGTTGCCCAGTTGTACTTACTCTTAAGACAATAATCACCGCTACCAATACCAATTTAGTTTAAATTAATTTAATTTAGCACATCTCAATTCCAAAAAATTCAACAAGCCATAACCAGACCCCTTATGTAACAGCCCCGAAGGGTCCTGGCCTACCAAGCGACTGCTGCTCAGCCCGAAGGCCTGCAGATCACGAGATGTGTGGTCAGCACTACGAATCCTCTCGGCCGTTATCCTTGGCTTTCTAGACCGGGGCCATCATCTCACCATCAGATGGCTCTTCAATAGTAATTACGTAGGCTGAGTGGACCTCGAAGCAGCCTTCAGAGCCAGGGAAAGTTCCCTGATGTCGCCGAGAATCGAACCCGGGGCCTCAGGGTAAGAGAGAGGTATGCTACCCCTACACCGTTGGGGCTGGCACCCAAACAAGGTACATATGTCACTCAGTTTAACGGGATCCGTTTCCAGGGCAACTAACAGTAATTTTGTGTATAGTTTCTAGCCCGGTGCAGCCTTTCGAAGGCAGACCCTCCGACGAGGGTGGATATCATCTGCCGTGTGAAGGAAACTGCGTGTTGTTGTCGTGGAAGATAGTGTTGTGTGAGTTGGAGGGATGCTGGGGACAGTAAATAATAATAATAATAATAATAATAATAATAATAATAATAATAATAATAATAATAATAATAATAATATGTTTTATTTATTCCGGCAAAATTAGGGATGCATTCCCTTTCTTACACATAACCAGTCTTAACCTAGAACAGTACAAACAGACAGTCCGCAAGCCAAGGGAATTAACCATTTTAAGGTTAATCGGGAATCGAACCCGGGGCCCTCTAAACTGAACAGCAAAACGCTGATCATTAAGCCAAGGAGCCCGACACCAGCGCAACTGACTGTAACATTGTATCCACCTCGTTACGGAAACCGTTTGAATAATAATGCTATTGGCCTTACGTCCCAATAATTAATTAAATGGTTTTCGGAGACGCCGAGGTTCCGGAAATTTGTCCCGCAGGATATTTTTACGTGCTGGTATATCTACCGACATGAGGCTGACGTATTTGAGTACCTTGATATTCCACCGGACGGAGCCAGAATCGAACGTGCCAATTTGGGGTCAGAAGGCCAGTGCCTCAACCGTAAACTCACTAGGAAATGCCTGCCCGTTCTCTTAAATCTCTCAACCAACAACAAACAAAATTTCTATTAATATGTATATTTTATGCACAAGACTTTATTTGTTCCTCTTCAAATTCCACCTCACCGACTTTCCAACAACTGTCACTGTCATTATGTCTCTAGAATTCCGCTTGTCTGATTTACATCAGCTAACTCTCACAACAGCCGCTGAAAGAGCTGTTGAATTAAGAATGGCGTTCAGTTGTTAAGGAAGTTCAAAGTTGCCGAGACAGTTTCTGTAGCAGTCGAACGGGGATGAATTGCTACATATAACGCTGCAAACTTTGGGACGCTTGCTACGTATAAAACCAGTGTCACGAAGGCATTATTAATTACCGTTTTATAGAGTAATAATACATTAGGAAATGAAGTCTTACAGGAAATAGATGAATATTTTTATTTGGTAAGCAGAATAACACAATGGAAAAAGTCAGGAGGACGTAAAATGCAAACTAGTACAAGCAAGGAAGCCCTTTCTTAAAATTAAATCATTTAAAAATAGGAATGTACTCAGTTCGAGCACGGTCTTTTCTCGGGCAGATTGTATCATCTGAGGTACTGAGATGGGTTCCTAACTCGCATACTAACTTTAAAAAGATGTCAAACTGCATTTAAATTGAAAAATATGAAATATCTGCATTTAAAATGGAAATTATGAAGATTAATATTCCTTACATAAAATACACAATTGTCGAACCTTGTACTCACACTTACTTCTTACCTGCTTACTTACACATACGTTATTTGAAGGGCGCCAGCAACCACTCAGTGCAGCAATAATAGAATGAGACTCTTGACTATCTCTAGGGTGTGGGGTAATAAGCTTACTTTTGACAAAATACCATATAAGTTCTGGGGTTTCCCCATTAAATTTGAGGTTAATTAATTTTACTGCTTAAATTAAACGAAATATTAATTTGATAGAACAAAATATATTCTTGAAATTGTATATAAAAATAGTAAGTCTTGTTGCGATAAAACAGATGAGAATATGAAATTATGACATTGCAACTGAAAGAAACTAGGCATGAATTTGAATTCTTGACAGGGCATTTAACAATTTTATACGAAATATACCCCTCACTGGTTCACTTAATTGTACCTTCAACACTTTGAGTGTAATTACGACGTATTCCTTAGATCTGGTGTTTACTGTAGATGTGTCAAGCCTAATTTGGTGATGTATCCATGTGACTGCTTCTTCTGCATCCTGATGACTACTTGGTAAGTCTATCCTTCTTTGACTTCGTGGTAAGCCTTCCCGTCCGTATCTTCAACTAAGAGACCGACCAACTGTAGGCTCACTCTCTCAATGACCAATGAGTAATGAATCACTGAGTCCTCTCCTTCCCGTAGACTCCCGTTGACTTAATGACCGACTGAGGCATCTGCATCTCGTTCACACTCCGACCAACTGTCGCCTCTCCTTCCAATTGAATAATGACTAACGCTACAATATGCAGCCACCTTTTATAGACGTCGGTTGACGCACCTACGTAATCTCCAGAAATAACTATTATCGACTCCCACCTCGCGACAAGTGTTACCTACAATGGTGTAATAGCCCGGAGCGGCCAGGGATCTCCAAGACCGTGAGCGCATCGCTAAATGCTCACGATGACGTAGCCATGACGTAGCAGTGACTTGGCAGAAACGTCAGCAGTATTGCACAATGTAGCAATGTCATATCCACATCTGACATACAGCAACTCTTTACTGTACATGTCTTTAGTGTTAATCTACACACATATATATGCATACAGTTAACTACAATTACGCAAGCGACAAGCATTGCAGAATCGAATTGAATAATAATTATATTACAATAATAGTACTATCTTAAATAAAATAATAATACTATGGACATAATAATAATAATAATAATAATAATAATACAGATATCACCTTGTAACGGGATTTGAACCGTTACAGTACCCCTGTTGTTCGTAATCGTCTTTGAAGACTACACATAAAGTCTTTGCAGTAAGATGTCATCTTTCCTGGTACAGATGTAGTGCCTGCAACAAATTCTCTCTTGCTTCTCTTTAGTTAAGGAGCATGTCAATTTCTTCATCTGTGAAATACATGGCAAATGACTTAAGCATTGATATAGGAATTAGAAATATGTTTTTGAAGACATTTCGTCTGCTCGTGGTAATGCATGGAAGTGGATCATTGATGATAACTAGTTCAGGAGTAAAGAAAGAGAATATAAGCTTTTGAAATGCGAAGTTACAGAGAATTGCTGAGAGTGAGATGGGTAGATTGAATCACGAATCGTGGGATACTGAATCGAATTGGTGAGAGGAAAACGGTTTGGAGAAATGTTACCAGAAGAAGAGATAGAGTGAAAGTACACATCGCAAGACACTCGGGACCTGTTCAGTCGGTTTCTGAGGCAAGTGCGGGCAGTAAGAAAGGCAGGAGTAGACCAAGGTATGCATCTGACAAACATAATTGAGTAGAATACATGTAGGATATAATACTTACGTAGATAAGAAAGGGTTAGAAGAGGATAGGATTGTATGGAGGGCTGCATCAATACAGTGTATGGACAGATGACGTATCATCTTTTCCTCCACTTAATATAAGACTGCAGTGCGTATCTTCTATAACAATATTGTAGAGGCAAAGGAAGGTATTTATGAGTCCCTTTGTGTGAGGACTGAGAAGGTAAATCTCGAAAATCACAAAACGGATTTCAGCAATTCTTTCACTTTAGATACCATATATCTTTAAGATTTTTATAGGCCAAACAAAGATATACCCTTATAAGGGGAAAATGTGTTTTTTAAATGTACAGCGAATCGGAAATATTTGGCTTCAGGGTCTGCTAGAAAAAATACATTGTCTTAACCGTTGGTTCTGTTAACCCAGAGGTGAACGCGCCATATTTTTTCTCATCAGCAGCTGCGTGCGGCATTAAATCCGCATTCGTTCAAGTGAATTATTTTGATTTCATATCCAATATTCTAACGCTGAAATGAGAACATGATAAGCAACAGTTTTATACTTCCGGGTGTTTTAAAACTGTTTTCAAACAAAACAAACAAACCACGTTGAGCTTGAACCCTGATGCTCCCTGGGGTACCAAGCGACCGCTGCTCAACCCAATGGCCTGCAGATTACGATGCGATCAGCACAACGAATTATCTCGGCAATTTTTTTTTCGGTTTTCTGGACCGTGGCCGCTTCTCACTGTCAGATAGCTGCTCAACTGTAATCACGTAGGCTTGATGGACCTCGAGTGATGTCTCAGATCTAGTGTAACCGAGCTCGATAGCTGCAGTCGCTTAAATGCGGCCAGTATCCAGTATTCGGGAGATAGTAGGTTCGAACCCCACTGTCGGCAGCCCTGAAAATGGTTTTCCGTGGTTTCCCATTTTCACACCAGGCCTTAATTAAGGCCACGGCTGCTTCCTTCCCAATCCTAGCCCTTCCCTCTCCCATCGTCGCCATAAGACCTATCTGTGTCGGTGCGACGTAAAGCAATTAGCAAAAAAAAGATCTAGAGTAATAGACAGACTTCCCCAACTTATTTATTTAAGGCCAAATTTCACAGCAATGACGTAATGGAAAACTAAGAGCTTATTTTCACCGTTTAAACATTTTTGATACTCCTGTATGTCCATGCAATGCCAGTGATCAAACTGTTGATCATTTATTATTTCATTGTGAGTTATTTGAGAGAAAAAGACGCGTTTTAATTAAATATAGTTCAGGTGAAGAGTCGTGGCAAAAGCAGGTTTGTCAAAAAATAGTTTTAAAAATTCTTATGTTTCACGAACTCAATTGTATTTGAAACACTTTGAAAAAAGAATATCGTTTTACACGGTTTTATTTATTTATGTACATCATAACAGCCATTCAATTATTAATGTATCTCACATGTAATTAGAAAATTAAGTTAAATTTGCAATATGATTACTCAAAGCATGTAGTATTACTGTTGTGTAATGGGGGCATGCTGTGAATAAACAGCAAAAAATTAAATATCTCTGACCTGACGAAGAATTGAGCCCGGGACTACTGGACCAATGGCCATCACGCTAACCACTTAGCTATGGAGTCTGATATTATTATTATTATTATTATTATTATTATTATTATTATTATTATTATTATTATTATTATTATTATTATTAGTTAGAACTGTAGTGTAGAGGTAGCGTGTCTGTCTCCTATTTCGTGACTAAGGGTTCGTTTTCTACTTCAAGTTTATTTATTTCTTACAACTTGCTTTACGTCGCGATGCAGGTAGCTATTTTAGCAACGATGGAATAGGAAAGGGCTAGGAATGGGAAGGAAGCTACCGTGGCCTTCATTAAGGTACTGTGCAGTCCTGGCAATTGCCTGTATGAAAATAAGTAAACAGGGGTGGACTTCCGAATGTAAGCCGGCAATAACGTGATTAAAACAGTAAAACCAACTCGTTCGGCATATTATCCTCATTATTAAAAGAGAGGGAAGCGTTGCTGCTGACAGAGAAATGAATCCCTCCGTTAGCGTAGGAAACCATAGATTTACCATACTCATCTGAAGAGATGAAGCGTTGACCAGTGGAGGTCTGATCTCCTTCTTTAATTCTCAATCTGGAGTTTGGTTGACAGCAATTCTTCTCCTCCACTGCTCTCTATAATCTCTTAATCTCTTCATTTTCCCCGTTTGAGTCTGCTGCTACATCTTCTCTGATCTGTCTGCAGTAGTGCACTGCAGTCTAGATGTTCTTGTTCCCTTCTTGCCCCGAATCATTCCTTTCAAGACATTAACTATAAAACTATGTGCCCTTAGATATGGCCAATTAATTGGTCTCTTTGCTTTCTTATTAATGATAATAAAGATATTTGTTCGCCTATTCTTCTAAGAATATTTTCATTTGTGAGTTTTGGTATCCACGAGATCTTTTCCATCCTCCTCCAGCACTACATCTCAAACGTCACGAGACGTTTCTTATCGCATACACCAATATTCTACACTCCAGGCATAGCACAATAAATCCCTTTTTTAGTTTCCACATTTAGATTTCTTCAAGTAAGGAGCTTCGGTTTCTTCTTAATGCGCGACCTTTGCCTGTGCAGTTCTGCTCTTCATGTCCGCAGATTTTTTTTTTTTTTTTCATCTGAAGTGATTTTACTTCCTCAGTATGTAAAGGCATTTATTTGTCTGAGTGGTATACCATTGATTATAATGTCGACTGCAATACTTTGGCACGCCAGGCAAATGATGGGGCTGTATCTTAATTAAGACCACGGCCGCTTCCTTCAAATTCCTACGCCTTTCCTATTCCATCGTCACAATAAGACCTCCCTGTGTCGGTGCGACTAAAACCACTAGCAATGGGGGTTGAATATCATAATTAGCCGGCCCCGTGGTGTAGGGGTAGCGTGCCTGCCTCTTACTTGGAGGCCCCGGGTTCGATTCCCGCCCAGATCAGGGATTTTTACCTGAACCTGAGGGCTGGTTCTAGGTCCACTCAGCCTACGTGATTAGAATTGAGGAGCTATCTGACTTTGAGATGGCGGCCCCGGTCTACAAAGCTAAGAATAACGGCCGAGAGGATTCGTCGTGCTGACCACACAACACCTCGTAATCTGCAGGCCTTCGGGCTGAGCAGCGGTCGCTTGGTAGGCCAAGGCCCTTCAAGGGCTGTGGTGCTATGGGGGGCATATCATAATTTCACTTTTCTTTGCATTCATTTTAATGTAATACTTCTCTCTCAATATTTTGGTAGTTTCTCTTCATTCACCTCATGACAGCTATGTTTTTTTTTATTTTGTTTACGGAAGGGTGTCTTTGCTAATGCATCTTTTCCTCTCTTACGATCTATTTGCATTACACCGGGAGAACGAACGCTTGCCAAACGTGCTATGTATGAATGGTGAACTAAATGAGCTGTTAGGTTGGTACAACATATGCGCGCCCTCTGCTCTCTGCAGAGAAACAAATGGCAACAATTACGATCCCCTTGATATGGTGCTAGTGGTTACAGCCACAACATGCATCCTCAGTATCCAGCTCTGTATTTGCATTTTAATTGCTAACCACATAAGCAAATTTTCATGTTGTGGTTCTGTTCATCTTCCTGGGAATGCGAGACCTTTGATATTACAACGCTGGTAAATCAGTTTCAGGAATGCAACGGCAATACTCTTGTAATAGACCGAGAATAAATGATATTGCAGTGGGAGATAGAAACACCTCCCGAATGTGAACGGGATGTAGTCAAATTGAGGTATTGCCTTCAAAATTAGTCTTCAAATTGCCATCCTTCGATCAACATTCACCAAGATTATGGTAGCTGAGTTTCCATCAACGAAAAGGAATTCTGCCGCTCACAGTAATAACAGGTATATACGACTCTGGAAGGTATTGACTATTACTACCGGTACTGTTGTATTATTACTACTACTACTATCAATTAACAGTTACCACTGATCTGCATTTAGGGCAGTCGCCCAGGAAGCGGATTCCCTATCTGCTCCTTTCCTAGCCTTTCCTAAAATGATTGCAAAGGAATTAGGAAATTTATTGAACATCTCTTGAGGTAAATTATTCAAATTCCTAACTCCTCTTCCTATAAACGAATATTTTCCCCAGTTTGCCCTCTTGAATTCCAACTTTATCTTCATATTGTGATATTTCCTACTTTTAAAGACACCACTCAAATTTATTCGTCTACTAATGTCATTCCGCGTCATCTCTCCACTGAAAACTTGGAACATACCACTTAGTCGAGCAGCTCGTCTCCTTTCTCACAAGTCTTCTCAGCCCAAACTTTGCAACATTTTTAAACTCTACTCTTTTGTCGGAAATCACTCACAACAAATCGAGCTGCTTTTATTTGGATTTTTTCCAGTTCTCGAATCAAGTAATCATGTTGAGGTTCCCATCCATTGGGGTCTTATCAGAGACATACAAGTATGTCCTCTCCCTTACATCCTTACTACAACCCCTAAACACCGTCATAGCCGTGTGCAGAGATCTTTACTCTTTATTTCCAGTACCGTTTATGTGATTACCCCAATGAAGATCTGTTATTATATTAACACCTCGGTATTTACAATGATCCGCATAAGGAACCTTCACCCCATCAACGCAGTAATTAAAACAGAGAGGACGTTTCCTGATAGTGAAACTCACAACCTGACTTCTGACGCCGTTCATCATCACACCATTGCCTACTGTCCATCTCACAACATTATCGAGGTCATTTTGCAGTTGCTCACAATCTTTTAAGTCATTTATTACTCTATACAGTATAACATAATCCGCAAAAGGCTTGACCAAAATTCCGGTACTTTACTCATATAATTTATTAAAATAAGAAACATAAAGGTCCAATTGAGGAATTTCTCTCTTAGTGGTGAAAATATTCTGCAATAATAGTTCACTTACTTTAATTCTCTGAGTTCTATTATCTATAAATATAGCCACCCATTTATTCACTCTTTCTACTCCTAATACAACTACTACTATTGCAACCGTTAATAACCCGTAAGCCTCACGTAACTGTTCCTTTGCCTTTAACCTCTTGTTTCCAGTTTCCTTATCATACATATTTTAATATCAGTTTCGGTGCTTAAATGAGAAGTGTCTGTTGAGGAGGTGCAATTTCCACCTGAAGAAAATTGTGAGTAAAGCGCAGACAATGTAAATGAAAGGCAAATGGAAAGTATCCGTGATAGGATTTGGCACACATTCTCTGTAATTACGTCTTTCTGGTCTGAATTGCTCCTGCTAATAGATGATATTCAACTACTGTTTTGCATGTGGACGTAATACTGGTTTACTTTTCGGATGTGAAAAGAGCATCTTTTGAACATACACTCCTGAAATGATAATGTATTTTGGTGAACTTTCTCTTAGCTGGCAACCTAAACTGTTTGGGAAGTTAACATAAAATAATAGTGGCTGGAATAACTTACCAGTGAAGATATTCGCTACATTTCCAACTTCTTTGACATCAAAAAGTGTATTAGAAAATTCAATTACAGATAATCTGACTCCTGGGCGACCACCGTAAATGCAGATCAGTGGTGGTTAATTCATTAATTGATAATGAGGAGTTGTCAATAAGAGCGTAGATTTAATGTTGAAAATATCTTTTAGCAGATAATTTAGGGGTCTCCATCCTACGAAAAACGTAAAATTAAGCACTTTCCTCAATTGTGCCGAAAGTCTAAGGGCTAAATGCCCCGGAAAGGTTTCGAATTGTGAGTCATGGAAATTTCCATCAAACTAAGGAAACAAACTTCGAAAATTAGTTCCGGCCTAAATGCAGTTCCGTAAAATCAGCCTAAAATGGTTTGTTTCTTTACTAGTATTTTTTATTCAAATCCAAGCCAAATTAACTAATTTACATAATTATTTCTATAATGTGTACCTACACCCTCAACCGTTTTTGATTATTTGAAGAATATCGACTCCGAATGTCTTTATAAGGTCTGAATGATTGCATTGACGCATATTAGCGCTCGTAGTGGTATAAAAAGGCAAACTGCTAATGTAATCGACCGGATAACGATAATTAAGGAAACAAATGTAATTTTTAAGAATAAATAAAGAATATATTGTCGTAGGCTGCTTTATTATATTTTATGTACCAAGAATTCGTAGCTCATATCCGTAGGATATTCTAAACATTCAGTTGCTTGCCTGAAGGGCATTTTTAAATATAACAGGCAATTAAGAATACGTTTATCTTTAATTTAACTATGCTGGAATCAAATGTGTGGATTATCAAAGTCACTATCAATGATATTAATACATCTTAGCTGTTACTCCAAAATAGTCCGGTTCCATGGCATAATGATTAGCGTGCTGGCCTTTGGTCACAGGGCACTGGGGATTCGAGTTCGATTGCCGGCAGGGTCTGGAATTTTAAACATAATTGGTTAATTCCCCTGGCGTAGGAACTGGGTATATGAGCCGTCTTCATCAACACTTCATCCTGATCACGAAGCGCAGGTCGCGTACGGGAGTCAAATCAAAAGACCTGCACCAGGCCTCTCCAAAGGCTACACGGCAATTCATTTCATACTCCAAAATAGGGTCATACCGGCGATTCAGTACATTTTATTGTAAGATTTATTCCCCCGTGTCTAAGCGAGCCTGCATAAAATGTAAAATGACCAGCGATAAAACTTTTGCCATCCGTCTCGCTCTCAACACTGCCTTCCCACTATTCTCACTTTTTGTTTACTCAGTGGCGCCGTCAAAAACACGCCTTGGAGTCATTTACAGACATGGACCACGTGCTGATGGAATGGAACAGTAACACCTGCAGCAAATGGTGCAAGAAGCAGTGAGTGCAGCCTGACAAAAGTCTCAGTAACGAGGTTCTTCGAGCAAGCTAATGTGGTAATCAGAGGAAAACCCGTTCCTACACCGCGAGTAAGAGCGCGCAAAACAACCCTCGACACGTGCAAATTGTAGACACGTGACAGGTCTTTAGAGCAGGTTAGCATGGAGAAGAGTGGAACACGTGTATCGGGGCATGGCCGCATATTATGACGTAGAATAGACACCACGTTGTCGAAATAGTGTACATGGTGGCCAATAAGTAGCTTGACAAAATTATAAATTATGCATTATAATAAAGTATGAGAATATATTCTTTATCTATTCCTAGAAATTGCAACCCTTTCCTTAATCATCGTTATCCGTGATTAGATTAGCAGTTTGCCTTTTTCTACTACTACGAGCGCTAATGTGAGGCAATGCATTGCTTCACTTAAGCACCACTACGAGCCCTAATGTGAGTCATTGCGTTGTTTCACTTAGGCACCACTACGAGCGCTAATGTGAGTCAATGCAGACTTTCACTTAAGCACCACTACGAGCGCTAATGTGAGTCAATGCAGAGTTTCACTTAAGTACCACTACGAGCGCTAATATGAGTCATCGCATTGTTTAACTTAAACACCACTACGAGCGCTAATGTGAGTCAATGCAGAATTTCACTTAAGCACCACTACGAGCGTAATGTGAGTCAATGCAGAGTTTCACTTAAGCACCACTACGAGCGCTAATGTGAGGCAATGCATTGCTTCACTTAAGCACCACTACGAGCCCTAATGTGAGTCATTGCGTTGTTTCACTTAGGCACCACTACGAGCGCTAATGTGAGTCAATGCATTGTTTCACTTAAGCACCACTACGAGCGCTAATGTGAGTCAGTGCAGAGTTTCACTTAAGCCGTTATAACTTCAGTCTATGTTGATATTTTTCAAAAAATTTAAAACCGCCTGAGGGTATTGAACCAAGAAACACGTTAGAGAAATAATCATGTAAATAAGTTAATTAGGCTAGGATTTGAACCTAAAAGAAAACTAGTAAAGAAACAAGCGATTTTAGGTTGTTTATCTGGAACTGCATTTAGGTCGGAAGTGATTTTCGAAAGTTGTATTGTAATTTGATAGAGCTACCCTAGACTCTCAATTTGAAACCTTTTCGGACCCTTTACCCCTTCAACTTTCGGCACAATTGAAGAAATTGTTTAATTTTATGTTTTTCCCAGTATGGGGACCACTACTTTGTCTGCTAAGAAATCTTTTCAAAATTAATAGCATTCGGTATCAAATAATTACTACAAAGAAATACTTCCTATCTACATGGTAGTTTGAAGTCGGCACATAAACATTAGGAGGTCGAAATGTATTTCATTTAAAAATGCATAAATGTGATCGTTTCAGTATGGATGCACGTATGTAGTCGGTAAAGTTCTGGGATTAAACTTTGATGAACTCTCGCTCAGTACATTTCTTCAAGTGCGATTTTTTAAACTCCATCATTTATTACTTTGCACAAGGAAAAATCAATTGGGCTCAGATCAGGGAACGCGCAGGCCATTCCGTACGAAATGTATAATTTAACCCTCGAACCGGTAGCTGACGATAGATCGTCAAGTCTACTTTACCAGTAGGTACAGGTATTCTGTTAGATAGCACCATTCATCAGGCATATTTTCTCCTTGGACAGTGTTAAATACATCCATCTACGTGTGATATCTTTGAAACAAATGAAGGTCGCAATTCATAGAGCTTTGAAACACGTTGATTTTCTTGTGATTTCCTTTCATTGCGTACTGTGTGTTATGCACACACGGTTACTACATTTGCGGATTTAATTGCTGGAGATATTAGAATAGGCCAACGGCCGTAGCTGTGTTGAAACACCAGATCCCGTGAGATCTCCGAAGTTGAGCAACATTGGGCGTGGTCAAGATTTGGATGAATTGCCACGCGCTGTAGGTGGGGGTTAAGGGAATGGAGGAGCGGAAATGAACTGACCACCCTACCGTACGTAAACTCCGGCTCAGGCACACCTCTGCGGAGGTTCGGACCTGCCTTCGGGCACAATACACCCTTACCTTACCTTATATTAGAATATAATCAAATGCATTTGTAAATTCAAGGCCTACTGCAGCAGAATTGATAAGTGTTGTGCTACCTGAGGTAGGTTATGAAAACCCACCGGTTATAGCTCTATCAACTACCGCACTTGTTATTGAATAATTTTTAAAGTATTAACGCTATTCACTTAAAATTTGCATGCTTATCTTCAAAATTCATTTCTCCACAAACTGTATATTTTATTAAGTTTGAGGAAACTGATTAGTGATTTATATTTGATGTGTAAATAAAAAAATTATTTTGATTTATTTCAGGGGGCATTTAAAGGGGCGGTAAAAAAATTATATTTAGGGTAAATGCAAACCACTTTTCAAATAGTAGGGTTCGTGCTGAGTGTTTGGGGGAATTGTATATGCATATTCTGTTAATAATACATCTGTGAGAATGGCATACATCAGGTACTGCAATTGTGTGGTGCACACCCACCGGTTAGAGCTATTTCAACTACCGGTTCAAAATCAATTGGGTTTAGATCAGGGAACACGCAGGCCAGTCCGTACAAAATGTATAATTTAAAAATACCCCACACAATGTTTGTCCTTTGTGAAGGGGTACACCTTTCTCTTTCCACATTAATATTTCTCGGACTGGTTGCAGTTGTTCCATTATTGGGCCGTTTTTGGCTCCTTGGCCAAATGGTTAGATTGCTGGCCTTTGGTGCAAGGTGTCCCAATTTCTATCCCTGGCCGGGTCACAGATTTTAACCTCCGTAAGTTTCTTTCTAGTGGCTCGGGAGCTGGGTATGTTTGCCGCCTTCAGCACTAGGGATGGCCCCATTCTCATAGACGCGCAGGTCGCCGCACACAAGAAGATTTAACAAACTGGACGAATACATTTTTCTGAACATTTTCCGTCATTCTGGATGACGGATGCCACGAATATTTTAGACTAAACATTGCTTCTACTTGTCTTAATGTCTCCATTTCATCTTTCCTGGAGTCCTCCTTGGTTAGCTCTAATTCCCTTTTAACTTTCATGTTATTAGGTTTTCGTCACCAAGGATGTCGTTTAAGTTTACTAGTATAATGTTATTTTAGTTTCCTAAGCCAGTCCCTTTATTTCACAATAGGTCTGAACTCTTTCGGTTGTCTTCTTTATTCTATAAGCAGATGAACTTATTTTACCACAACCAAAATCCACCACCACTAAATTAGAAAAAAACATTCTTGCAAACTACATATATTTTGTGTTCTACATCTTCGTTGGAGGATTACCAAACGAGGAGTGGCTACGTACAACTCTCCCTGGGAGAAACAGTCGTTCCTCAGATCTATGCTAGTCACGCTCCAGAGATTGCCTTCAATATGATTAGTAGACATTGTACAGCAGACCGATAAATGATTGGAGTCTTTCAAACTGAAAGCGTCATTGTGATATGATGAAAGTAATGATCTCATTAACTAAGACCTGTAAACATGTTCACTTACATGAGATGTTCCTGTAGGGGCTTAATCTGCATCCTGGTAACGTTGCACTGTTTAGAAAGAGAGAGTGTTTTTTCACAATGAAACTAGAGCTTCTACTCTAAGAACCATTCATCAGATATTCCTGCCATGCTTGATACGCAACAATATCTCCGTCAACCGGAAATTATTCCAGAATACTCGTACTTCTTAAACAATCTGTGAATGAATAACCTACGTCCAAAACCGACAGATAAGCATGAGCAACAATTAATTTAATTTAAAATAATATAACCAGAATTGTAACTCGAAAACAATATAGTAGTCCGTCGTCAAATCAATAGCAATGCAGTTTCTCGCTATAGCCTTCGAAACACAGGCCAAATTTGTTCAGTTAAAGACGTTGTAGTTCGTAAACCAAGGTAACATTAAATCCGGAACATGATTTGACTTAGGAGAACAACCAAGTGATGGTGTCCACAAGGTCATCTAACCGTGGTCATAAAGGGTAACGCTCACAAAATTCTACCGCCAGGGTCGTATCATGAACTAAACATAAATCAGCTCAGTGTATCAAATGCTTTCGGAGGAATGAGGTGTGTATCCTTTCAGGTAATAACTACAGTTCAGAAACTCTTGTCATGATGATACGGCTCGAGAAAAGTGAGCACCTATACTCCTACGGAAGTGAAGGAAGTTCTTGTAATCTTGCCTCCCCCTTTAGTTGGTATAATCAAGACTTGCGAAGGGCTGTCATTCTTCTGCGTTAGCAAAGGTCAATAAGCTCTGCTCATTTATAAGCCCTTCTCCTTCTTGCATCTTCGTTCAGGCTTCACAATTTAAATGTATTTACGGTAGAAACGAGCACACTACTAGCAGATGGTAGCTAGGAACGTGGTATCCTAAAATTACTGTGGTGGAGGTAAGAAGTGGTACAGTTTCACAATCGAGACTTTCAGACTTATCTTATGTTTATTCATCCTGAGGTAATGCTGTGTTTGTCCTTCTCCATCCAAACACTCCTCGCAGGAAGAGAAATACACACTTGTCATACCGATAAAGAATCCCGGGGGAAATTTTGATGTGCGTAACTGCTGGGATATTTTTGTTATATTGTAAAGGCAATCTTGCTACGAAGCTTTGGATTCTTACCGATCCTGCCAGTAATTTTTAGAGTGTGTTTCAGATTCGGCTTTCTCTGTCATATCCGTTCCCGTCTATTCTGAGGATGTAAAGAAGTCTCAACATCCTACATGGCCTTATTTTGTAGTACGGTACCCATTTGTTCGAGTGTCAAGACGCTACATTTCACTGTGGTAGAGGTCTGCTTGACATAACCAATTAACTCACTCAAACAGTATACTAATCATCACACATGTCTGTTTACAGTGATGGCTTTAGTCCTTATGGACATAGCGGTCGGTGTGCGCTGGTATCCTGTTCACTGTGTAGGCTAGGTGGTGGTACACCCTTCTGACAAGCACGTCCAGGAATAGTAGTTCTCCCTCGAGCCCCACTCACTCACTTCTCACTGGCACAGACGTATGAATACTCATCATATAAAGTAGATAAACCAATCAGGGTGCGAAATCGCGGGGGGAAGGGAGGGTTCGCCCCCCCACCGATGATTTTATCTCAGAGGTTCCCCCACCCCACTAATATTGCCCGGGGGATTATTTCATTATCAAATGAGAAAAATGTAACACATATATTACTGAAATCTATGTATTTTACTGTGCATATTTTCATGATGCTGTTTGATGCTTGTTGTTTTAAGGGGCCTAACATCGATGGTCATCGGCCTCGTGCATCTTTTCATAAAGACATCAACAATAATACACATAAGATATACATAATAGGATGAATGCCAGATCTTCAGCAATAAAACAACGCAGCGGTGGCAACACCGCACATGCAGTCTATTTTTCATGTTTCATTCTGACAAGTCCATCTGAAAGCCAGGAATAATTTTCCATTCAACATCATTCTTTTTATAACAGCAGAATTCAAACAAAAACATTTTAAAATTTAAATTTACATTTTTAAGGGGGAGGGGGTAATTTACTTAGAAGGGAATTATATGCCCCTATATAATGTTTCAAATAAACACTAGTAGTTAAGCCCTATGATCCGTCTCCCCTCCCCCCACCATTTGTTTCCGATTTCGCACCCTGTAACCAATGCCTTAAAATAGAACCCTCCGCATATGAGGAATTCCTCATGGAAATTCTCATGGATTTCAAAATTATTGACTGATACAATTATCTTTAAAAACTTTAAGTAGACTTTACTATGGGATACCTGTCATTTATAGACATATTTTAAACGACCCTTGTAACTATTAATCAAATTTTCATGTAAGCTTTGTCTTTTTGGCAGACTACAAATGGGGAAAGCGGAAATAAATGCATCTCTCTCTCTCTCTCTCTCTTTCTTAGTCCTTAGGAAATGGCGTCCCACAAGGGTCTGTATTCGTACCGATGCTGTTCTTAAACTATATTAACAACATATATCTTACTAAAACAACACAACTACCACCACGTTCACCGCTGACACTGCCATACTTCATTCCACACAACACCGATCTCATGCATTCACATGCAATATCACCTCACAGAACAGAAATCTACTGGAAGTGCGGATGAACAAATTTAAAAAATGTGTCGTTTTCCTGTGCAAGCAATAGTAAAACACTCGTACGAAGAATCTCACTCTGTGCGACCAACAGATATTTAGGGTAAATACAAATATCTCACAATGGCACTAGAGCTGCCTCACACTACATGACATTAAGGACAGCATACAGACAAAAATATCACATATCCTAATGCTGTGTCCACTCATAAACTTACGCAGTTTACTATCATAGAAAATATCAAATTCAAATTCGCAATTTACCTTTTCCCTATACGGGGTGGTGGGAATCAACGTGAAACGGGAAATAATTTTAAAAAATTAATTGATATCTCCATCGTTGTCAATTCAGCAGCTACTCAAGTTAGCCAATTCGGTCGCTACGCGGGTGAATTCAGATGGGCTCTGCACGTCGGTGTTGCTAAATCTGTACGAGAATTAAGAAGAGTCACGCCGAGACATCATCACACACAAACACACCGTTGGTTTCAGCCATTTTCACCGTAATGTACTTGTTTTTGTGGGATCCTGTCAGCTCGGAGATCTGTATTCAAACGGTATTGCATTAGGATATTTACAATGTATAATAAAACTTAAGAACATTCTAAACGTATGTGATGAATAGGAGCCCAGTTGTACTTGTTCGAATGTTGTTTCCGGCCATGGCTTCCAAAAAGACTGCTGGATAGTCACATATAGTATAGTTTATTTTCTTCTGATCCGTACAGTATTCTCATATTTACATCATTTCGCTGGGGAAAATATTAAAAAACACAAGAACAACAAGGTAAGGAGCTATTCTACGTTTTGCTGCACGTGTGCCTACCCCATTACCCTGGTCACGGATAACCAGCAACCTGGGGGCGGAGCCCCTCTTAAAAGCCGCCTATCTCCTGTGCAACAATCACTCTCACTTCCCCTCACCCCTCCAATCTATAGGATCCAGTAGCAAAGAAGGCTATCATAAAAAATAAGCTTACTTAAGGGTATCTGTACCTACCTCAACAATCCCAGTTGACTTGACGCTCACCAGGCTTACGGATAGCCATTAAGATCCGGATTACGTCCACCCTCCCCTTCGTCCTCTTGTATCAACAATCCTTCCAAAATATTTTCGGATATGTAACTCAGTGGATAGCCAAATGACCTGCAGATATTACAGTGCCACGAGTTCAATATGGCGACATCTTCAAGCGTATTGTGACCAGATTCCCTGGATATAGGTACAGACTGTTTATCAATGTCTCCCAGGAGCTTGAGTGAGCCCTATTCTAGTCCTCAGTCAAGGATTAAAATCTCTGGACTGAACGGTAATCGAACCAGGGTCCTCTAAAAAAGAGGCAGACATGCTACTCTTGTGCCATGGGACTGTGAACATAGGAACCATAGGTCTGTGGTGATTAGCTTCGGCTGCCTACCTCTCAAACTGTCCGAATCGTTGGCTGAATGGTCAGCGTACTGGCCTTCGGTTCAGAGGCTCCCGGGTTCGATTCCCGGCCGGGTCGGTTAATTTATCCTTCATTGGTTAATTCCAATGGCTCGGGGGCTGGGTATTTGTGCTCTCCTCAATTCCCTGCAACTCACACACCACACATAACACTTATCCTCCACCACAATAACACGCAGCTACCTACACATGGCAGATGCCGCCCGCCCTCATAGGAGGGTCTGCTTTACAAGGGCTGCATCCGTGTAGAAATAGCCACATGAAATTATTACCTCTCAAAGTCAAAATATTATTATTATCTTGACATGTAATGTTAACTATTGTCCCCCTCATTATGTACCTTTATAACATCATATTTTTATTCATGGTATATTGCTGCCGAAAAACACCAATTGCCTTCGGTTAAATGCCGCGTTTTTAATCATAGGATATTTTTATTCCATGTTTATGTACACTTCAGATGGTGCAAGATCACGGTATGCGAACAGGATCGTAATTCATACCCAGGACGTGCTTTGGCTACCTCGTTAGTGATTCATTCGGTTTGGGGAGGGGGGCGTGAGAGTGTTGAATGAAGCCTATTTGACGACATGACTTTTGCTTGAAAAGTATTTTTATTTTTAAAAGAACCACTTCCCTAAATTTGCAATGTTCATAACTCTGATAAAAAGATGCAGAAAATAGTACAGCTCCATTTAAGAAAACGAAGTCAATGCCGTTATCTTGGCGGACATGGGCACTATTGACGTCAGAAAAGTTGGATGGCGCAGCCACGCGGTAGAATGTTGAAGCTGCAACATAGTGACTGGTAAGGTTTATTTCCATGGCGAAGCATTGACTTCGTGATGGAAACAGAAAGAAAATTGTCAAATTTGAGGAGGTACTGCACTGTATACGATTGCAAATCGTATAAAACGGATGCGAAATCTCTTCACTACTTTCCTGTACAAAAAGTTCAGAGAGAAAGATGGGTTTCCGCGCTGTCAATTGGAAAACGTGTTACGCGATACATGACAGTGTGCAGTCTGTATTCCCGTGAAGACGACTTCTTTCCACAGCGTAGGTACCGGTACTGTTTATTGTACTCATTGATAGTTATTTTCTCTAATTTGTATTCACAAAGATTTAGCTACATCAAAAATACTGATAAATTTGTAGCCTAATACTTCTGTGCCGCACATAGAATGTAATCCACTCTTTGTAAACTTCTTCATATGTGTAACAGCAGACAGTACATGTGAGTAATATCTTTAACTGGTAGTAATTAAGCACTGCATTTAAATTGCCTATAAAATATTTCTGTCAATGAAAGAAATTATGTAGTATTTTGCCATCATAAATTAGCTTTTCTTGCTATTTGTTTTACGTCACACCAACACAGATAGGTCTTATGGAGACGATGGGACAGGAAAGGTCTAGAAATGGGAAGGAAGCGGCCGTGGCCTTCATTAAGGTACAGCCCCAGCATTTGCCTGGTGTGAAAATGGGAAACCACGGAAAACCATATTCAGGGCTGCCGACAGTGGGGTTTGAACCCACTATCTCTCGGATGCGAGCTGACAGCTGCAGGATCCTAACCGCACGGCCAACTCGCCCGGTCATCATAACCTAATTATTTGGTAGAATTGGACCAAGTATTATTCAACTCCAAACAGCTGTGACTGTAGAGGTTATAGTACTCTTAAATTATAATTTTCCAACTTTGCTCTGCATATACTGTAGGCAGTTATAATTTTTATACTTATTATTGTCGGTTCTAAGTTCTAACTTTTGTGCTGATGGTAAAAATGGAAGAACATTAAGCTTATGTGGGCTGTTCCAACACAAGCCTGTATAAAGCCTAGGATTTATTTGCTTTACTACATTTACTTAGTAGAATTATTATTTTCTTTCTTCCCCAAGGTTACAGTTTACAAAACAGGTAACTCCCCCGTCACCTGGCTAAGGCTTTGGTACGGACCAAATCAACAAGAAATCACTCCATAACCTCTAATAGTGGAAAATTAAAGTAGCTTAAGTGTTAAGGTGAATTAGCGTGTGAACGGTAACATTTCTCAGACAAACTCGCTTTACATGTACAGTTGCACTTCACATTTTCACCCCCTTGTTCAAGACAACATTAACTTTGTAGGGTTTTGAATCGATGTGAGATGATTGTAAACACAACGCTACAACACCAGTTTCATCTTATGTTTGAAACATTTTACCTACACATATCAAGTAATTGAATATTTCTTCCCCTTCCACTAACGGACGCGTGAAATCTCCGACAACTCTCAACAGTTGCGCATACGACACCAAAGACATTTTGAACACTTAATAAATCCTACAGACGCACACCCGATCACTGTCCTGTTTACTTCCCGTCACTATCTCGCCGCCATATTGGAAACAGCTGACCTTAAGCTCCTCCCCCGTTTCGGCCGTCAATTGGAAAAGTACTAGAAGACCGACTGTGAGCCCCATAGTAGCGTTACAAAAAGTTAAATCAGGTTGTTGTTGATTGTAAAGGAGAGTACCCCGCCATCTACCAGGGAGTCTGAGAACTGTTCATGTACTGATATATCTGTATCGATTGTGTGTATCGAGTGTCGATGTTGATCAGCGAAATAAAAGTATTACAGTTGTGCTAGATGTGTCGTGTTTTTCCACGGCTAAATGGTTAGCGTGCTTTGCGTTTGGTTACAGTGTTCCCGGGTTCGATTCTCGATAGGGTTGGGAGTTTTAAATTGGTTAATTTAGCTGACACGGAGACTGGGCGTATGTGTCGTCTTCGTCATGATTTCATCCTCATCAGGACGCGCAGGTCGCCCCCGCGCGGCATTTCAAAAGACCTGCACCTGGCAAGCCGAACTTGTCCTCGGACACTCCCGGCACTAAAAGCCATATGCCATCTCATTTCCCCTATACAGGTTTTCGATGTACTTAATGGTTGATGAATAATTTGAGGTGAACATCAGAGTTGGCTCACCCTGTAAATGGAATAATTGTGAGCTACTTTTATTGCTAAGCCCATTTTAAAAAGTAGAGTTCGTACGGCCTTCTGCCAGCATCGTATACATCTCAGTCAACAGTATTGGGCAAACATTCATATCTACTCCGCGCGCCTTCGGCCTCAGCATACCAACGAAGTACTTCCATCTTTTAAGCTCCAAGTGACTGAGAAGAATTGAAATGAGGTTCTAACGAATTCATGAATATTTAAATATTGATTCTTTTCAAGAATTTGTTGTTCAATATGAAGTGAAAACAATAAATTCCACCCTCTCTGTCAATCTTCGTGTTCCAAAATATAAACCGAATAATAGATTCAATCAATCAATCAATCAATACTGATCTGCATTTAGGGCAGTCGCCCAGGTGGCAGATTCCCTATCTGTTGTTTTCCTTGCCTTTTCCTAAATGTTTTCAAAGAAATTGGAAATTTATTGAACATCTCCCTTGGTAAGTTATTCCAATCCCTAACTCCCCTTACTATAAATGAATATTTGCCCCAGTCTGTCCTCTTGAATTCCAACTTTATCTTCATATTCTGATCTTTCCTAGTTTTATAAACGCCACTCAAACTTATTCGTCAACTAATGTCATTCCACGCATATCTCCGCTGACAGCTCGGAACATACCACTTAGTCGAGCAGCTCTCCTTCTTTCAGTCTATTCTTCCTAGCCCAAACTTTGCAACATTTTTGTAACACTACTCTTTTGTCGGAAATCACCCAGAACAAATCGAGCTGCTTTTCTTTGGATGTTTTCCAGTACTTGAATCAGGTAATCCTTGTGAAGGTCCCATACACTGGAATCATACTCTAGTTGGGGTCTTACCAGAGACTTATATGCCCTCTCCTTTACATCCTTACTACAACCCCTAAACACCCTCATAACCATGTGCAGAGATCTGTACCCATTATTTACAATCCCATTTATGTTATTACCGTACCCCAATGAAGATCTTTCCTTATATTAACATCTAGATACTTACAATGATCCCCAAAAGGAAATTTCACCCCATTAACGCAGTAATTAAAACTGAGAGGTCTTTTCCTGTTTGTGAAACTCACAACCTGACTTTTCACCCCGTTTATCAACATACCATTGCCTGCTGTCCATCTCACAACATTTTCGAGGTCACGTTGCAGTTGCTCACAGTCTTGTAACTTATTTATTACTCTATAGAGAATAACATCATCCGCAAAAAGCCTTACCTCTTATTGCACTCCTTTACTTATACCATTTATATATATTAGAAAACATAAACGTCCGATAATACTTCTCACAGATCAGTTATCTTCGTATTCTAATTACTGCCGAAAAATCCGGGCTCTAATTATTATTATTATTATTTTTATTATTAAATAATTCCTATCTTCATAATATCATCATTTAATAATCATTCATAGTAATATTAACCCGGCACAGGGCGTGAGTTTGCTAGGAATGGAAGCGTGCGCGTGGTGAGATTTTCCCTCACCCGTTCTTTATAGTACAGTTTTAGGTTTTAATGGTTTCTGTATTTATTTTCATAAGAATTATTGTAGATTTACAATATTTTATTTGGCACTCAACGTTGTTTAACCAGTATCACGAACATCTCTTTCACGTGTGACTCTTTTACACACTTTTGCCAATTAGGAAATTGGTATAAAACACAATTTGTTTTAGAGTGTCTTCACGTAAAAACAAATGCCATGCTTCCATTGCCGAATTTACATTCCGTGCTAGTCATCTGGTGGATGTCTCACGAGATTCCTTTGTCTAGTTTTGTGTTTCATGTTTCTGCAGTGTACATCCTACTCGGTTCCTTCATCCTTCCTTGTCTATAGTGATCTATTTCCTACTACTTGGTGAGAATTTGCAACAAGAAGTTCCGTTTCAATTCCAGAAAACTCACTTTCGCTAATGTGTTCAATTCGTTCAACAATGTCACTGAAACCGTCAATTATATCATTTAATCTTTACCTGCTTATTCCTTCCTGATCTCCTTTTTCAGTTCATCTATCCATTATAACACATCCCGTGCAGTCTCGTCACCCATAATTCAATATATTCCAATATAATAAATATATTTACAGTATTCAACAATGTCAAAAACATATCAGATGTAAGGCTTTTCAGGCCTTTGCTCTATTAACTAGCGTTTCGTCTTAGGTCAGACACTAGACTCATCAGAGTGGAATGTGTCAGACCCTACCCACTGACGCTGGGGTGTATGCAGGTGAACTTATCAGAAGCCCTTTTAAGAGGCACAGTCTGATAACTGCATGCGGGAGATAAATCTCCACAATGGAATTATTGCCCGCCTAGCAATTCCGAATGGAAAATTCTAAATTCCCATGGATGGAATTAGAAATTTTTCAACAATAGAGCATGTCAAAAATGCCAAAAACATATCATATGTAAGGCTTTTCAGGCGTTTGCTCTATTAACCACCGTATCGTCTTAGGTCGGACACTAGACTCATCAGAGTGGGATGTGTCAGACCCTACCCACTGACGCTGGGGAGTACGCAACGCCAGAAATACTAACGTACCCTAACAAGGCGCAAGGTGAGGGAAACTCTCACTGAACTGCAAGGATTACAACAATCCACCGCAAACGAAAATAATGAGCCTTCAACAACGTGCAACAGTTGCAGACTGATGGAGAAAATAATGAACTTGGAATACCTAGGAGGATAGATATGTGTGCAAAACCTTTTTGCATTGGGACATGACGAAATCAACGAATGAGGATTCCCTCAGCACCCGCCCGGTGCCGAGTTAATAATAATAATAATAATAATAATAATAATAATAATAATAATAATAATAATAATAATAATAATGTCCGGCTCCATGGCAAAATGGTTAGCGTGCTGGCCTTTGGTCACAGGGTTCCCGGGTTCGATTCCCGGCAGGGTCGGGAATTTTAACTATCATTGGTTAATTTCGCT
Source organism: Anabrus simplex (assembly GCF_040414725.1). NCBI lineage: Eukaryota > Metazoa > Arthropoda > Insecta > Orthoptera > Tettigoniidae > Anabrus > Anabrus simplex. The sequence goes on from NC_090268.1 coordinate 412,685,457, forward strand.
GGCACGGGAGATGGGTCTATGTGTCGTCTTCATCAAAATTTCATCCTCATCACGACGCGCAGGTCGCCTACGGGCATCAAGTCAAAAGACCTGCGCTTGGCGAGCAGAACATATCCTCGGACACTCCCGGCACTAAAAGCCATACGTCATTTAATAATAATAATAATAATAATAATAATAATAATAATAATAATAATAATTCTAACGAGATGGCAGTGTGGTTAGGGGCGCGCAGCTCTGAGTTTGCATCCTGGAGATACTGGATTCGAACCTCACTGTCTGCAGCCCTGAAAATGGTTTTCCGTGGTTTCCCATTTTCACACCAGGTAAATGCTGGAGATGTACCTTAATTAAGGTCACGGCCGCTTCCTTCCAACTCCTAGGCCTTTGCTCTCGCATCGTTACCATAAGACCTATAGTATCTGGTCTTTGTGTGACGTGAAAGAAATTTTAAATAATAATAATAATAATAATAATAATAATAATAATAATAATAATAATAATAATAATAATAATAAAACGTGACCAAAATATGGCTTCCAATTGACATAGCTAAAATTAAAATCAAAGAAACTCAATCGTCAAAAATTACCAGTGTTTCGCCCAGAGTGCGGCATGGTCATGTTAGCCCGGAAAGGCAATATAGCAAGTGAAGATGCAATTCTCCCCTAGTACGTCGGCACTGCATTGTGCTTATCACATGTATGGGTTGCAGTGGTGTCGCTACCGGCGTGCTAGCCGGCCAGTGTCTTGGAAATGCTGCGGTATCCAACTGATGAGCCCATGCGCACTCTGGGCGAAACACTGGTAATTTTTGACGATTGAGTTTCCTGAATTTTAATTTTAATAGCAAAACGTGTATACATTTCTGGTCAGGCATATTATTTACAATTCACTGCATCTTCTGTTATCGGATGGAAGTTTTCTATTATATTCTTGGTTGTGACGATATGACAGTTAATTTTTCTTTTGCTATTTGTTTTACGCCGCACCGACACAGATAGGGCTTACAGCGACGATGGGAGAGACAGGCCTAGGAATGGGAAGGAAGCCGCCGTGGCCTTAATTAAGGTACAGCCCCAGCATTTGCCTGGTGTGAAAGTGGGAAACCACGGAAAACCATCTTCAGGACTGCCGAAAGTGGGAATCGAAGCCACTATCTCCCGGGTGCGAGCTCACAGCTGCGCGCCCCTAACTACACGGCCAACTCGCCCGGTGACAGTTACTTTTTTTTGCTATTGGCTTCACGTTGCACCGACACAGATAGGTCTTACGGCGACGAACAGTTACTTTGGTAAGGTAAGAGCTATAATAGAAACATTACGCTACAAGTCATGATGATGGACTACGAGAAATTATTGCTCAAAGGATCTGTCGATATGCTCCATTCAGGGCGTTCGGCGGATATATGTTAAATGAGAAAAAGCGGGAAACTGCTCGTGCCCGACGCCTCATTTACCAGTTACGCTTCCTCAATGATACCTAAGCTACTTAAGACGGAAGCCAACCAGCTTTCGAAGTGAGGATTGAAGACATTCATTATCATGTTACTTTCTCCAGCATCTCACTTTTGATCTGAACAATGAGGTTCAACTGGCTGTTCCCTACACTCTCCGTAGCCGGAACGGGTAATATGGTTTAACAAGGAAGTAATGAGATGAAAAGTCTGAAGTGAGGTGAGCAGCTAGCAAGGAGCGAAACTTTTAAGATATTTCAGACTGTAATAGAGCTTGACAAGAAAGATTGATTGCCTCTTGTATTTCACTTGAGTGAACATTTCTTTGGGAATCATTACTTTTCACAGTTGTACATTACCAAGGTACCACTTATGAAATCTTGAGAACAATCAGAGCGAGACTATAATTAATTAATTTCCGAACTTTGTAATACTTATACTAAGTTTCTCTCTATATACCGTTATTATTACCCATTATTAGTCATTTAAATTAATTTAGTTTTCCGAGGCTAGATCCTTTTGAAGGGGTAACTAAGGTTAAGACAGGGTTTACTAAACTTTTTGTATCTAAGGCACCCTTAGCATATTGCATGCATGTCCAAAGACCCCCTAGCCACAGGAAACAATTCTGAATTCAGAAAGCAAAGAACAGAATTTCGTAATGTTATCCTGTTTGATTTTATTCGTAAAATTTAGGCAAATGTATACTTTCCTAACAATTACAATAATCTGGATCAGGAAACGTTTTCGTTGAGAGCAAGTACATGAGTGTCACAGGGCAAAGACTATACCCTTCAGATCAGCCTATGCATTGGCTCTACTTCTATTTTCATTGGTGTGAGAACAGACAAATACACTCACATAGGTATGTTGCCATGAAGGGCATTAAACGCAGGATTTTATTTCTTGACATTGTAGGATATAGGGGATGTCATGGATCCGAAAGTCGATCAGAGACGTGGAGTTATGATACAATGTTTCAAAGGAGATTCACAAGATACTTCGGCTAGTTGATCTTCCTCAAGGGAGAGCAGTGCGTAATTACCGGGTGTATGCATAAGTTTTTTCCGGTTTCATTAAGAGATAGCGCCATCGAGCAGTACTCAGCGTATGAATTTGACACATACGTCAGTTTGTTCGTCTGATATTGACGTACCAACACACACAAGTTGATTCCGCCAAACACTAGCGTCTGTGTTGTATCGTTCAATGATCATGTCGATGTTTGTGCCTGAAAAAATAATATTTGCGGCACACACCTTTTCTTATTTAATCAAAAGGAAAAGGCTGTGGAAAGTCGTCGTTTGCTAGTACAGACATATGGTGAACACGCTCCATGGATTAGAACATTTGAGACATGCTTTCGACAATTTTTACGTGGTGAAAGAGTTAATGCACAACGCTATCGCCAACGAATGATTAATTTAAATCACGCATTGATCGAAAGACGACCAGAATGAGCCAGAAGACACAGCAAAGTGATTTTGTTACAGGACAATGCGCCGTCTCACACAACAGAACCAGTGAAAAACGCCTTGAAATCGCTCTGATGGGACATCCTTCCGCACCCGACGTACTATCCCGACCTGGAGAAATCTGACTATCACCTCTTCGCATCAATGGGGCATCCGCTCGCAGAGCAGCACTTCAGCAATTTCGAGGAAGTTGGAAAATGGCTGCACGAATTGTTTGCCGCAAAGGACAAGCAGGTTTTCTGGCATGGTATTCATAAATTAACTGAAAGATGGGCAAAGTGCGTAGAAGCCGATTGTCAATATTTTGAATTTTAAAAAATGAATTTATCTCGAAAATTACGTGTTTTCTTGACCAAAAAGGGGCAAGAACTTATGCATACACCTGGTACCCACATTCTGGGCACATTCCACTCATACTTCAGTCACTTTAATATTGTTAAAGTCAGGGATAAAATATAAAAATCGCATAATTCTTGCGGACCCCTTGGATTACCATCGCGGCCCCCCAGTTGTCCGCAAACCACAGTTTGGAAATGACTGGTATAAGAAGCAGTTGTGTTAAAAGGGGTCACGTACGGACAGATATAGTAGAACATTTCTTACCTCGAAGATAAGTACCAGACTGATTACGACTTTGATGCCACTGGTTAGTAGGACATGAATCGCATTCTTGATATAGTTGACCGGCTGTCGGCGGAGCCACATCTGTACCCAGTATTTAAAGGATTTTTATTCAAGAATAGGTTAGAATGAAAACGAATTTAAACTAGGCGCAAATGTATTCTACCCGCACAACGGTTCTGCAATGAGACTTGCATAAGTTTGAAGCACTTGTCAGGGCAAAAGAGTAAGGGCCGATTGCAGAAACGGTATTTAGACGATGTTTAAAGTTAAACAGTGTCTAAGTATGGCTGCCGCATTGCGTAGACGTTATTTATGACTTGGATACTGTCTAAAATCGATGTTCACCCGGCCATGTTTAAACATTACCAAGAACACCAAGGGACAGTCTGGTAACTCTCAACTTGACTCCAGTTCATGTCAACCGATATATTTTACTATATTTGGGATAATTTCCCACGAAATATAGATCACTCCGACAGCATACATATTAGAATAACTTGTCCCGACCGACAGAGGGCCGTTACGCACATCAATAGGGAGTTTATCTTTTCTCTAGACATCCTGGGGCGATGTGCTAAGTAGCCTAAATACACAATCATAATAGTTACACTACTAAGTAGGTTGCGTGCTTTTTCTCTCTCGGTTAATCGTCGTGCTAATTCAAATAAACTTTCAGGCACAATGCGATAGGAAAAGGCAAGGACTGCGAAGGGAGGGCCGTGGCCGTAATAACAGCCCCAGTATTTGTCTGCTCTACAAATGGGGAAACAACGAAAAACAGACTTTAGGTCTGCCGGTGATCCTGATTCGTCTGAACTCCAGAAAAAAGTGCATACAGATGTTTGGACTGAAATAAACGTAAATATTTAAAAATATTGATTGTGACTTGATGATGTTCTTTCAAGGACGAAACATGTCGTATTTTGCTTAATAGTGTGTACTTTTATTCCTTGTTTAATAGTGCCTTTTTATATCTATGTTGTAGTGTAACATTTCTATTTAACTTGTGTGTTCGACAAACTGAGAAGCTTTTAAGTTAGGTTTAACTGTGTCGGCACTGGAAGGTACGGCTTTTTTTGAACAGATTAACTTTGCACAATTTCAACTAATGCAACTGTCGTTTTATTACATGCTTCATGCAAGTTTGAGTTGATTTTTGCATCATTTCGTGTAGCTAATGCCATTGATGCATAAAATATTAACAGATGATACTTATAAGTACACCTCGGATTTTTAGGTGGTAATAGGTTAGAATGCGAAGTAATTTGGTTTGTAGGAAGTGTGATGCAACCCGTTGTACCATATTGTAGGAAGAGTAGAATAAATTCAAGGAGTTCTATAAGCTGTACCCCTAATATCCATGCAAATCTCATAGCATAACCGTTGTACAGTGTAGGGTATACTTGTTACTGGCTTAAGTAAGTTTGCATTCTAACCTACCAGTACCTAATAATCCGGACTCTACCTATAAGGAGTGCCAAGAAATATACAAAAGTTATTATTTATTCCTGGCGCCTAAGGTAATTGCTTCTGCTTTTTCTACCGCTTTTCTCACACCTGCGGGGTTGGGCATGCGAACTGCATCGCACATGTGGCTTTGGCTGTGTTATATGGCCGGATGCCCTCCCTAACGACAACCCTATATGGAGGGATGTAATCAATATTGCGTGCTTTTGTGGTGGTTGGTAGTGTGGTATAATAATTTCGTGTGGCTATTTCTAGCCGGGTGCAGCCCTTATAAAGCAGACCTCCCGATGAGGGTGGGTGGCATCTTCCATGTGTAGATAACTGCGTCTTATTGTCGTGGAAGATAGTGTTATGTGTGGTGTGTGAATTGCAGGGATGTTGGGGATAGCGCGAACATCCAGCCCCGGAGCCATTGGAATTAACCAATGAAGGTTAAAATTCCCGACCCAGCCGGGAATCGAACCCGGGACCCTCTGAAGTAAAGGACAGTACGCTGATCATTCAGTCAACAAGTCGGACATGTAAGGTGATTGCGTGATATTTCGAAAATATTTAGATTCATTATGCTTTAAATAAGAGGGAACTACCACAAAACCTTCACGCTTTCTAACGTTTGTATTGTGACCGTTCATCACCATGCCATAGGCATGTTAGGAGGTTTGGTCAATTATATATGCCGTTTTCCGTTACATTCTGTGACGTACAATGTAGTAATTAGCAGTCTACATGCCGGGGTGTGATTTGCGATACCCCAGCCCGAAGGGAGCAGTTTCCTGTCAGAAAAGGTTAGCGCATTACCGCTGGACCTTGAAATCGTGCTCTCTTTCGGTGCAAGCGAGAAGGAGAGATGACGCTACGCGTGGAAATGTAGGTTGCTGGAGACTGGGCTGAATTAAGTTGTGTTACCTCCTGAGAAATAAATGTCCTTTACTAATTCAACACCGCATTCATTGGTGCCACTTCATCATAATTTACTACAAAGAGGAAGAAGAAGAACACCTTCATCTGAAATAATTTTTGGAAATTTATGAGTCAGGTCTCATTCGAACTGTTGTATTTAATGCTAATTGTTGATGCATATAAATGCAATACTTGAATAGTGGATCGGTAATGACGCCTGTCATACAGTAGTACGCAGATTAAAGATGACTGCTGAAATATGACAACGTGTAGAAAAAAGTGGGAGGTCTTGCATGATGAACCATGACGCGTGAATTTCTAAAAGTACGCTTTTGAGATTGTGAATGACCCACTGATCGCTTTGGTTTTATATGTGATATATAGATATATAGAATATAGGGGTTACGAGCTATAATTTGATTGTTTTCACGTCGCTGAAAGATTCCGATTAGCGGACCTTCATTTTGAGCAGGAGCATGATTTACCTCCCCTCTGACCATTTTGTCCGGATACTATAAGTAGAACCGGGACCTAGATCCCATTGTCATTTGTGTAGCCGCAGTACTCACACGTTAGGAGTGATCTTGGATATAGTGTATGAAGTGTTGTGTCAAGGAAGAAAAACACATAAGTGCGATGTAAAATATCGCGAAATAAGCCGTGTGGTACAAGATAATGTACAGTATTGATGAATAGAAGTCTTATCTCAACATTTTATATTTTAAATATCATCAACAGTCAGTTGCGGCTCATGAAGCAATCATCAGTGAAAGGGCAAACGCGTCAGGTTGTTTAGAGGTAGTGAGACAGCTAATTACGTTCAGTAATTAATAGTGATCGATCTAAAGCATCTTAAGAGTGAGAGACGTTCAGTAAAATTAAAGAATGATTCCTGATAAAATTAGCGTTTGCATACGCCATAGCTACTCGTGGTGATAGACTGCGTGATTAATGGGGAAATGAACAGTGATTTCTAGAAACTTGCCACTATTTGCATTAATCTATTTAAAGTTATTAGTGGATCTTATCACCAGTAGATTTCTTTGAAAGTACATAAACAGTGTTTACTAACTGATTTCCCATTTTGCCTGTATGTTCGTGAGTGGTCGTCGAACCCCGAGATCTGGAACCTACAAGAACCGCGCCTAAGTGCCTGCAGTAATTTCTACAGAGAACGTCCAGAGACTCAACTAAGAAGACCACAGTTCGAGACATCGATCGTGGTAGGATGAAGAGGAACCCAGGATTATCAGAGAGAAGAACACTCATCATGACGGAGTAAAAATCTAAGGTGTACCTCGAGATGACGGCAAACCATACCCAGCATTTGATAAGTACACCTGATTTGAATACATTAAACCACGAGATTTACATGCCAGTAGCAATTTTTATTTTTGTAAATATTAGAATGTTATAATTAACAACACTATTGAATGTAGGGAACACTATACGCGTGTGACTGGGAAAGGATTACTTATTATTTTAATTAGGGTTTTTAAGTGATTTAAGAATAATCATTGATATTTAGCAGGCTTATTTGCATGAATTATTATATAGATCCCATAAATTCTTAGTGTATATGAAGCACATATTTTAAGAAGAATAGCGATTGAGCTAAATTTATAACTTCTTCGTAATGTTACTGTCTGGTAAAGATTTTCAAACTAGTTTGAATATAAACTATATGTTTTCTTCAAGGTGATGCAGGTATTTATAAATCCCATATAATAATAAATGATCATTGTAGATGTTCAAACCGAGGTACTGTGTGAATTATATAGATATGCGAGAAGAATTAAATAACCTGTAAGAATGGAGTCTTCTCTCTAAATTAATAGGACGGATTTGAAATGCAGTGGTATGATATGGGAAGGTGTAGCTTGTGACATGTTTAAGATGTTGGAATGATAAAGGACTATTATAATTATGGCTGTTGTGATATATTGAATTAGGCTGAACATAGCCAGATAATAAACAATAAGAAGTAAGGGCTCTCAAATGAATGCGTACTTGAGAGTGAAACAAAGAAAGAAAGAAAACAGAAGTACAATGTGCTTGTAACCGCAGGGATGGTCACACAGCTATTGTCATGGTTGACAGATTTATGACATGAGGACTCGTAGTTTCTCAAAGAAAATTGTGTTATTCCCAACAAGCTTAATGTTTAACTGAAGGATACCTTTCATTCGCCAATGCAGTCTCAATTCCATTCTAATGATACGTTATGAGTAACGCGGATAATTTTCTGACTTTGCGAAGGATAAACCTCTTCCCATTTTTATGCATTAAATTAGCTCATGGTAGGAGATTCAGATTTTTTACCTCGGGAGCTGGAGTACCTGGGTTCGACTCATGTTGGAACGAAGAATTTAACCTGATACTATGGCTTGATTAAGCCATATCTTCAAGATATATTGTGTGCTATATGTTTGATATTTTTTCGGAGCTGGAGTACCTGGGTTCGACTCATGTTGGAACGAAGAATTTAACCTGATACTATGGCTTGATTAAGCCATATCTTCAAGATATATTGTGTGCTATATGTTTGATATTTTTTCTATGTAATGTGTTTACGCGTTTTATTATTCTCCGAAGTGTTCTATGGTGATGGGTTCGATTCCAGTGTTGGCTGATTTTTCTTTGAATATAATTTGTTAGGTAAACCCAGGATACACGTATGTGTTCAGTGTAATATATAAATTGTCTTGGTCAAAGAGACCATGTGTTTGATATGCGGCGATGCAATCTCGTGTGTAAAGTAGATGAAATTGTGATACGAATCCATTCCAAATCATGACTAATGATAATTAAAGACATAATTAATCATGACTAATGATAACTGATTAAAGACATGATTAATCATGACTAATGATAATTAATTAAAGCCATGATTAATCATGACTGATGATAATTAATTAAGTACATGATTAATGGTGAGTAATGATAATTAATTAAACACATGATTGGTGATGATTAATAATAATTAATTAACGGAATGGATGCCATTTAATATCCATTTTTGATCAGTTTATTAAAGTAATAGATGCTATTTAGTATCACTGTTATGGATAAATAAATCCACGTATCAGTGTGTATTAATCAAATGATTAGAGGTATGCCAAGGACCAACTACAACTGTGAATAAACTAAAAGGACGTTAAGGCATACTATAGATATATAATTTTTGCATTAGTCGTGATTGTTTCTTTGTTTATATGTTGTAGTATGGCACCATCTCGTGTGATTTTATCAGTATAATGAAATGTTTAGCAAATATATTTCAACGAAGATTCTTCTCATTTAATAATATTAGTGTATTCCTCTCACATTATAGAGAATCCTGCTTTCGTTATGTTTTATGTAGGGCCTGTTTTCCTTTTCGAACATTCCATTGCCCGTATGCTTTATGAGTTCAGCCGGTGACGCAAAGAAAGTAGGGAGGACGAGACTTCAAGCCTGGTCAGTGACTTCTGGAGGTTCTCATCCAACAATTTCATCTATACATCTGTTTGTGAAACCGAATTATGTAATAGTAGCCCTAAATTACCCAGTATGGGTACAGTATCTATGAACTTAAATATGATTTCCTTCTGGGACTTAACGTTTGGTATGAATTCAAGTTGCTTTACGTCGCACCGAAACAGACAGGTCTTATAATGACGATGGGATAGGGAAGAGCTAGCTAGAACTGGAAAGGTAGAGCCACAGCATACCCCTGAATTAAAAATGGGAGACCACGTAAACCCATCTTCAGGTCTGCCGAAAGTGAGGATCGAACCCACTATCTCTCCAATGGAAGCTCACATCTGAGCGCTCCTTACCGCATGGCCAACTGGCTCGGTTTGATATGAATAACTCTCTTAGAAGTTGATTGTTATTCCTCCTTTATAAAGGTATGAAAAATGTATTTAAGTATATCATCAGGTCAAGTTAGCCAGGGCTTCCTAGTGTTAGGGAGTATATTTATGTTAACACAGGACAATGTAGACGATTCACATGATTGACAAGTACGAAAAACATTGTAACAGTAGAATTGACTTAATGTCTATCGTTTGAAATAAACATTAACATCATACAATTCTGCCAACTGTAATGAGCCAAGTTTGTCTCCGCGGAGAATCGGAATAGGGAGGTGGTGAACTCTCGAGTACAGAACTTTAAATGAGTCCTTATTACTGCGCCCATTATAAGTAACAAGCGAGGCCTCAAGGGAGGCAGTAAAGGTGCTCATGATCCAAGTTATTTCAATATCAGTTTATAGGTGGTGATGATGGTTATAGCGAGAGCAACGGAATGGAAATGGGAATATTCGCATATTCCACTTACTGCTTCTAATTTCAGGGAGTAAGAGTGGTTATTCCAGATGGGATTGTAAACTGCTCGGTTGATCTGCCGATCATACATTCACCGGCATTTGAAACAAAGCAAAGCAAAGTAATCTCCGTACAGGCCATGAAGACCAGTGGAGGTGTGGAAGGTAAAGGCCTCCAATATCCGTAACCCCGGCACTTGACGAGGTGGAGTGGTTTGCTCTGCGCTCGACTGCCTTTACCTCCGGGAATTAATCTGGTACTCATTTTTCGTGTGTGCTGAGTGAACCTCACGGCCATGCGCACCTCCGGAATCGGAAATCTTGTTTCTTGAGTTGTTCGACTTCCTGGCGGGGAATCGAACCCACGTCCTTTTCGGGGAACCGAGCATTCCTCGGCCAGGCAGTCCTAGCATTTAAAACACGATACATATATTTTATTACACCCAACAGAACTTTGTATTAATTCTGATATCTTAGCAGACAAAATAGGGGTCTCCGTACTACGGAAAACGTAAAATTAAGTAATTTCCTCAATTATGCCGAAAACTAAAGGGCTAAATTTCCCGGAAATGCTTCAAATTGCGAGTCCAAGATAGCTCTATCGAACATTGAAGAAATCCGAAATCACTTCCTGCCTAAATGCGGTTCTGGAAAAACTGAATAAACAGCTTGTTTCTTTACTCGCCTTCTTTTTGATTTACTTTGTAAATCTAGCTAAATTAACTTATCAACATAATTTTAAAGTAATTTGTTCCTTGGTTCAATACCCTCAGGTATTTAAATTTTGCAAAATATCCACACCGAATTTAGTTATAAGGGCTTAAGGGAAACTCTGCGTTGGCTCCCATTAGCACTAGTAGTGGTAGAAAAAGGCTGCTAATCTAATCGACCGGATAACGATAATTAAGAAATTGCAATTTTTAGGAAATAATAAAAAATTCTTATACTTGATTATATTTTGTTTACCTAAAATTCCTAGCTGATATCCTTGGGTTATTTTCTACGTTGAGATGCTTGCCTAAACGGATAGAACTGTGGATATTTTTAAACATAATAAATTTGAACTACCTCAGAAATGAATACAATTTCCAGCTTTCAAAATTCTCTAACCATTTTACACGTAAATAATTATTCCAAAACCTCGTCTGGTTGAGACTTTAACAATGTCAGTTGCAGACTGAGATAATAGGCTACACAAGGCCTGCTATGTACCTGGTCCTATTACACTGCTTTGGAAGCTGAAAGAGGAAAGTGGATATTTTGTACTACTTTTGGCATGTTATAGCAATAATGCCTGTGCATTGAGAAATGTTTAAGGAGATTTCAAACATGCCAGGAGGAAGTTTATTAAGTCTTGTTCAGCAATAAAGTAAACGAAGCATCCTAGTTGTTGACCGTTAACGGCCTCGTTAGAGAAATGATAGACATAGCAGTGGGAAAAATGAATTTTCGTAGCATCCAAACAGCGCTCAGATATGGTAGATTCATCCAACAGAGGATTTCCTTAAGATGATGTACCTGTCCTGAGATGACATTCAACACATATGTGCATAAACTTTGCCCGTTCAGCTTTGTACGGCGTGATTTCCTGGCAACCCACGCACAACGGTATTGCTCACAGGTAATATAAACACACGCCAAACTGTTTGAATACGCGGGATACTTAAAGGGGACTGGAAGTTCAACGGGCGCACAGTGCGTAATTTCAGGAATCTAGACGGCCAAGAATCGTATCTCGGAAACTAATGGACCGGCTTACATAAAACTTAGTGTGTAACTGCTGTTATTGGAGATAATTAAGTGTGTGGTCAATCAAGTACAAAGAACAAATTACTACCCCAGGAATAGAATTAGTAACCTTTCTTTCTTTCTTTCTTTCTTTCTTTCTTTCTTAATCTGTTTAGCCTCCGGGGTTGGTTTTTCCCTCGAAATCAGCGAGGCATCCCACCTCTACCGCATCAAGGGCAGTGTCCTGGAGCTTCAGACACTGGGTTGGGGGGTACAACTGGGGAGAATGACCAGTACATCTCCGAGGCGTCCTCACCTGCTATGCTGAGCAGAGGCCTTGCGGGGCGATGGGAAGATTGGAAGGGATAGCTGATTCGAACCTGCCAACTATCTGGTCACCACATGATTCTCCCTCAAGCTCGACCGTCTCAAAGCCACCACTCGGCCACTGAAGTGAACATTACAAGACGCTTTCACTCGGTATACAGGGTGTTAGGTGTATACGTGCAGATGTTAAGCTAGTCGGCGAAGAAAAATACATCTCATAATATATGCTACGTACTTTTTACCTTGTCCTATTAGTTTGCCCATAACTGAGCCAAATATTTCAGGACCGAGTGTGTTTTGAACGGCCTAGCAGGATACGCCGGTGATGTCATTCTGTCCACGCGTAGCGGAAGTACAGTAGCCGAGTATACGGCTTGTTGAACCTGTTTCTTATCGCAGGCCAACACATGTTGTTGTGCACTTCCCCTAAAGGCTTGGCAAGTAGAAGAGGATGACTCACGTGCCAGGTCACTTGCTGTACTCGAAAACCGGTGTAGGGTACTCTGTGTGAAAAGTACACAGAATACTTACAGTGACGTCGAAGATCCGTACAAGCACATACGTGCGAATCAAGTGTTGTGTATTTGTGTACGATTTTTAAGACGTCAATGGCATTACTCAGTGATCCAAGGTGACAAAATGAAAGGAAATGGTTAATAAGTAAATGAAATATGGGCGCAACATTTCTGTGCTGTTATTGCGACAGTCTACGATGAATTTCTGACAATAGACAATGCGGGTTGTCTATGCTTATTCATAAACTTTTTAGGTCATTGAAAGGACGGTGGACACTGAAAGAAAAGGCTATAAGTATTCAGTGAAATTGTTATTAATGAGACAAATTTCAAAAACCGTAGTTGCATCCATCGTGAACATTGCTCGAAGGAAAAAGACCTACTGTGGAATTGCCGCCGGGCATTTCTAATAGAAGGCTTATTCTTCTTTTTCCTAATCTGTTTACCCTCCAGGGTTGGTTTTTCATGGGACTCAGCAAGGGATCCCACCTATACCGCCTCAAGGGTAGTGTCCTGGAGCGTGAGACATTGGATCGGGGATACAACTGGGGAGAATGACCAGTACCTCACCCAGGCGGCCTCACCTGCTATGCTGAACAGGGGCCTTGCGGGGGTATGGGAAGATTGGAAAGGATAGACAAGGAAGAGGGAAGGAAGCGGCCGTGGCCTTAAGTTAGGTACCATCCCGGCATTTGCCTGGAGAAGGGGGAACTACGGGAAACAACTTTCAGGATGGCTGAGTTGGGAATCGGACCACCTCTACTCATTTGACCTCCCGAGGCTAAGTGGACCCCGTTCCAGCCCTCGTACCACTTTTCAAATTTCTTGTCAGAGCTGGAAATCGAACCCGAGCTTCGGGGGTGGCAGCTAATCACACTAACCACTGCACCACAGAGGCGGACGGAAGGCTTATTACTGAACAGTAAGTACCGATAGGTAAAATGATGACTGTAATGGACCCGTTTAATTAGAACTTCCGTAAAAATAATATTACTACTACTACTACTACTGCTACCACTACTACTACTACTCCTCCTACTACTACTACTACTACTACTACTAATAATAATAATAATAATAATAATAATAATAATAATATCTTTACGTTCCACTAACCAATTTGCACGGTTTTCGGAGACGCTGAAATGCCAGAATTTTTTTATCGCAGTATTTTTTAATGCAAATAAATCTACAGACACGAGACTGACGTATTTGAGCACCTTCAAATACCACCGGACTGAGACAAGACCAAGCCTCCCAAGTTGGGTTCAGAAGGCCAGCACTTTACGCAGTGCTGCACCAATCATCTTGCCGGGCTGAGTGGCTCAGACGGTTGAGGCACTGGCCTTCTGAGTCCAGTCTTGACAAGGTGCTCAAATACGTCAGCCTTGTGTCAGTAGATTTACTGGTACGTGAAGAACTCCTATGGTACTAAATTCCTGCAAATCCGCGTCTCCGAAAACCGTGAAAAGTAGTTAGTGGGACGTAAATCCAATGACATTATTATCATCATCTTACCTGCACAGTTCATAGGGGTATCTTACCTGGAGTTCCTCATAGGTACGTTATTAGAGCTTTCAGAGGACGCTCCGTTTCGACTACGCCGAAACATGTGGTTTTTACACGATGGTCCACCACCTGATATAAGCCGCTTACTGCGTGATCATTTGGATCAGTCCTTTGGGCTATGGCGAATAGGACGACATGGACCCATCAATTGGCCCGCCAGATCTCCAATGGATATTACGGAAGACTGGATTCGGAGAAGTGATTTTCTTTTGTTAGTTGCTTTACGTCGCACCAACACAGAGAGGTCTTATGGCGACAATCGGACAAGGAAGGCCTAGGAATGGTAAGAAAGTGGTCGTGGCCTTAATTAAGGTTCAACCCCCGCAATTCCTGGTGTGAACTTGGGAAACCACGGAAAACCATCTTCAGGGCTGCCGACATTGGGGTTCGAAGCCCCAATCTCCCGGATGCGAGCTCACAGCTGTGCGCTCCTAACCGTATGGCCAACTCGCCGGGTACGGAGCAGTGAAGCCTGCAGAGTAGTCCAGGGAGGTCACTTGAACAATTGTTACGTGTTTCACATTGGTATGTCAGATGTTACACCATTTCTGCAGCGTATTGTGTTGGGAGTTCAGTTCTCAATCGATGTAGTATTTTGAGTCTCGATAGTTCGATATTCTCATAAATCCGAGCAGAAAAATTGAAGTACCGGTAACAAAAATTATAAATCTAGAGTTTCAGTTCGCGATTGCCTTGTACGTGGCGCAAGCTGAACACAACACACGGAAGACGAGCTTGTTAAAACGCTAGATATTGACCTTGAACACAGCATGGCAGTTCTTCATTCTACACTGTACTGGTTTGGGTACATTGCGTGTGTGTGTCTGTTGATGTGCATATTTGATGTTTATACACAAAACCTGTTTGTCACACTTTGTCCTCTAGTGCTAACCACAATACGAAGATACACCTGACTCATCGCAAAGAGACCTGGTTCTGGTCTTACGCATACTATCCTGTAGTAAACTACTGCGAGCGATGTAGGCACGGGTGAAGTACATTTCATCTTGTTTCCTCCTACACCACGCATATTTTACTATTTTCTTCCCTGCCTTTCAGCTCCTAATGACTTGTTAATAATAATACCGGTAATGTTATTTGCTTTACGTCCCACTAACTACTCTTACTGTTTCTGGAGGCGCTGAGGTGCTGTAATTTAGTCTCGGAGGAGTTCTTTTTACGCGCCAGTAAATCTACCGACACGAGGCTGACTTATTTGAGCATCTTCGAATACCATCGGACTGAGCCAAGATCGAGCCTGCCAAGTTGGGGTCAGAAGGCCAGCGCCTCAACCGTCTGAGCCACTCTGCCCGGCAGCAAAAATTATTATTATTATTATTATTATTATTATTATTATTGTTATTATTATATTATTATTATTATTACCGGGCGAGTTGGCCGTGCGGTTAGAGACGCATGGCTGAGAGCTTGCATCCCGGAGATAACGGGTTCGAATCCCACTCTCGGCAGCCCAGAAGATGGTTTTCCGTGGTTTCCCATTTTCACACCAGGCAAATGCTAGGGCTGTACCTTAATTAAGGCCACGGCCGCCTCCTTCCAACTCCTAGGCCTTTGCTATCCCATCGTCCTATAAGACCTATCTGTATCGGTGCGTCGCACCGACACAGATAGGTTTTATGGCGACAGATATAACTAAGGACTAGGATCGGGAAGGAAGCAACCGTGGTCTTAATTAAGGTACAGCCCTAGCATTTGCCTGGTGTGAACATGAAAAACCACGGAACATCATCTTTAAAGCTGCCGACAGAGGGATTCGAAGCCAGTACATCCCGAATATTGGATACTGTTCGAACTTTCGCGACTGCTACTATCAAGCTCGGTGATGATTTAAGAGTGGATTTCTGCCGCTGGTTAATTGATCAAGCACTCAATCCAGAATTTCTGTCAAGTGTATTAGTGACACATGAGGCAATTTTTATAGAAGGAGTGTTTAATATTTAGTATACCAAGGCAACCTCTAGCACCGGCTCTCAATTAATATCTGGATGGATGCAGTGGGAAGTCTGTCTCTTTGACCAATCGTCTTTTTATTAGCGTTATTTTGCTTTACGTCCCACATACTATTTATACCGTTTTCTGAGACGCTGAGGTGACGAAATTTCATATCGCAGGAGTTCATTTACGTGCCAGTATTTCTACGACACGAGACTGACGTATGTGTGCCCCATCAAATATCATCAGACTGAGCCAAGATTGAACCTGCCAAGTTGGAGGTCGGAAGATAAGGACCTCAACGGTCTCAGACACTCAGACCGGTACCAATCACCTTACTTACATAAATTTGATCGGTGTAGCTTTCCTTATGGTGACGATGGGACGGGAAAGGAAGCGATCGTGGCATTCATGACGTTACAGCCCCAGCATTTGCCTGGTGTGAACATGGAAAACCACGGTAAACCACCTTTAGGGCTGCCGACGGAGGGGTTGGAACCCACTATATCCCACTCATGAGCTGTGGAATATCCCCATTCAATAGGACAAGGCAGTTTCCAGCACCGGTTCTAATTAATATCAGGATGGGTGTAGTTGGAGGTCGGTTACATCTTTTTATTAATGTTATCTTGCTCCTGTACAGTAGATACAGTACGTTACTGGAGCTTTCAGAGGACGTGTCGCTTCGACTACGCCGAACCACGTGGAGTTTACACGATGGTGCAGACATTTCCTCAACGGTAGACAGGACGATGTGGAACTATCAATTGGCCAGCCCTTATTCCAGTGGATTGTTATGTCTGGGGGGACATGAGAAACAAAATATACCGAACTGAGGTAACCACTTCGGATGACCTCCGTGAACGTATGTTTAAGCACCAGAGGATATTCTGAACCACAGTGGTGTCTTGGCTCGAATGACAAGTTGCTTTACGTCGCACCGACACAGATAGGTATTATAGCGATGACGGGGCAGGTAAGGGTTAGGAGTGGGAAGGAATCAACCATGGCCTTAATTAAGGTACAGCCCCAGCATTTGCCTCGTGTGAAAATGGGAAACCACGGAAAACCATCTTCAGGGCTACCGACAGTGGGGTACGAATCCACTATCTCCCGAATACTGGATACTGGTAGCACTTAAGCGACTGCAGCTATCGAGCTCGGTGTACCAGTAAATATACCGACACGAGGCTGACGTATTTCAGCACCTTCAAATACCACTGCACGGGGCCAGGTTCGAACATGCGAAGTTGGAGTCAAAAGGCTGGCACCTCAACCGTTTTAGCCACTCAACCAGGCAGGAAGCACGAAATGTAGGTACGTTTAATTTACTTAGTTGTATAATATGTCCATTTTTCGTTTGAAACAAAACGTTCGATGTGCTTCGATAATTCAATTCTGATTCTACTCATATGGATATCCTATGCCATGCATTTGTTCGTTGGCGCAAGGAACTGTCTTCCTTCTTCTACCTTTACGCAATGTACAACGGGGATCGTACCGCATTTCACGTCCCGGCGTGCGTATCCCAACCAATAATTATATCACACGCTCGTACAAGTCGCGCACCGGCACAGGTTTTCAGGTCATTTCCATACTCACTAGACCACAGGGCTGACGACCACAGATATCCCTATCCCCTAAAGGACGTAACAGCAAATGAACCAGTATTAACGCTGAGAATTCAATACATCTCCAGGGTCCGAAACCGATAATTAGTGTTGTCTGAAACCCCTAAGACGGAAACTAAATACTAACAACAACAAACCAGTCTGGCGATAATGTAACGTAACATGTTGTAGACTGGTAGCCTTCAGCTGTTACCGTAGGTCAGTTGCTCGTAAACATAAAACCAGTTTGGCAAGTATATTACGTAACATCTCGTGGCATGGAATAGGGAGCGCTCAGCTGTCACAGTAGTACATTTGCTCTTAAACATAAACAGAACAGAAACCAGTTTGGCAGGGATGGCGCGTGACTTGCCTGTTATCAAAGGAAAGCTATTCATTCACAAGAACTAGGCATACTACCTATTCTAAAAACATCGTACCCCTTTGCTCTCGAAAATAACTTCCGAGGATTACTAAAAGTTTGATATATAGTGGTTCGTCACATCGTTCTCTATTGCTACAATAAATATCTGCACGTATACACCTAACACCCTGTATATATAGGATGGCCCAAAAGCAGGTTACATCGGTAAACATTAGTGTTTTTCTTATGTTCCCAGATTTCTGACATGCAAACGATACGCAAGCCATTTAGTAGTGGGTGAACAAAATTCAATCGGCCACACCCAGACAGATCGTCTCTCACCCATAACAATATGGACCACTTCAAAGACGTCATTTTCACAATCACCCCTCGTCCTTACTAGCAGACGTCTTGTGCAAATGGGGGCATCGAATTGGAGCATGTTATCAAGCACCCGATGCTCATGTTGAACACAGACTTTACCCCATGAAACATGACTTTTGATCCACTCTGTACAAAGTAGTACTTCAGATTGAGTAAATATCATTTTGAACAGACCATAGTTTTTATTTAAGGAAACAAACTTGTAAATTGGTTGTTTATTGGTTATCACATAATTTATATTTACTTGATACTTGGAGGAACATTTTCCTTTTAACCGAGGTCTTCAATTGAGCAGCTTTCTTGCAAACACTACTTAAGTCATTTAAGCACTTCATAAGATTTTGTTTTAAAAATGCTTGTTACAATGACGTGCCCGTACTCCACTCTAAGAACTGTGCAAAACCCATTTAAGTCACACCGATTTTACGTTTGAAAACTTGCCTTTTTTTCTTCAAGGTCCTGTTAAGTAATTAAAACACTTTCTTCCAAATCCCTCCTAAATCACATCCTCGTTCTAGAACTGCGCTTATAGTAAACTGCCAGCATATAATGGTAATGATCATGATTGATAGGGCGCTAAACAAGGACAATATCTACTTTAATTTTACGCATAAATTGAAAAGACTTAAGGGCAAATCTTAGCAAATTGCACTTAAGTCTCTGTATAATAATAAACGAAGTTTGCAACTTACAGAATACGAAATTAATTTCCTCGACCAAATATATGCCCCACATTTTGATATCAAATATTTCAAAAAGCAAAGCAAAGCTAAGTCATCTCCGTACATGCCATGAAGGCCCAGGGAGTGGTGGAAGGTAAAGGCTTCCACTATTCGTAACCTCGACACTTGATGGGGTAGAGTGGTTATCTCTACGCCCGGCCACCTTTGCCCCTGGGAATTAATCTGGTGCTCATTTTTGGTGTAGGCTGAGTGAACCTCAGAGCCATATGCACCTCCGGAAATGGAAATCTCATTTCTTAAATTTTACGATTTCCTGACGGGGATTCGAACCAACGTCCTACCGGGCGAATCGAGTACGCCTTTACCGCCTCGGCCAGGCAGCCCCTATCGAGTATTTCACAACTCCGATAAATATTGATGATGACAGTTGATTCGAAAATGGCGAAAATAGGATTGGAATTGAAAAAAAATATAGGGTTACAGGAGAAGAGAACCTTCGAAAAGCAACACAACAGATTGATGAAGTGGTATCTCGCTTAGCAAATTCCTTGAAGTTATTAAAGAGAATATTTTGCCCGGCCAGTACACTGGCTTTAGACTGTTTGCCGATTCGTCCGTCGGACAAAATAATATATTATAGTCTTTAAAAAAAGTCCTTTATACTGATGTAAGGAGGAAGGCAATAAAAAAACAGCTTTAGTAAGAGGTGAATAATGTGCTGGAGTACACAAGGCAAGAAACAAAATGACTACAAGTGTAATCAATACTCAGTATACTTATGGCTGATGTTAAAGTGCTTTTTCGAACAAATTATTTCTGCTGTTAGTCACTTCGGTGAAAATTCTTTCTTACATGTCCGATGACAAGTGGGATTTGTAAACAAATTCGTGTTAGCTCCCGAAACGTAAAACAGACATTTCCTTGATTGTAGTTTGCTGTCGCATACACCATCACCTCCTGGATAAGGTTAGAATAATCCTCATTTACAATGTAATAACAAAAAGCAAATTATGTATTTATTGCCGCTGTAATGTTGTTAAAAATTACTTACGTGGAGTTTGGAAGAAAGCTCCTCAATTATGATCTGAAAATGAGTCATCTTTCAAGATCCTTCAACGAACTGAATTCACTCAATGGTGTCTTCCTTAAGGAATTATAATATACTAGGAATCCGCGACGCCCCAGAGCGGAACACGTGACTCTGTAGTACAGTATTCGAATCAAAAACAAAAGTCTCTTGTGCTGCTTTTCGAAGCTTCTCTTGTCTTTTAACCCTATATTTTTTTGAGTTTCGATCCTACTTTCGCCATTCTCGAAGCAGCTGTCATCACCATTATTTATCGGAGTTGTGAAATACTTAATATCAAAATACGGAGCATATATTTGGTCGAGGAAATAAATGAAGTTCTTATTCTATAACTTCATTTATTATTATACAGAAACTTAAGTGCAATTTGTTAAGAAAAGCCTTTGCATTAATACACAAACTGGCACTTCTGTTGTATTTCACTTTTCATACCACCTCTTTCAGTTTCAATATTTCTACTCTGGACAGTCTTTCATATTTTTCTGCAATTTTGCAATTTCGTAAAAGTTTTGCATGACACAAAGACAAATGTGTAGAAATGAGCAACTCAGGCTCAATGAAATTGAGGAAACGAGCTATTTCTTTCATCTGTCAGTGTCACACGAGCGCATGGTGCACTCTCACTACTTCAAGTAGCTGCCCACTATTATGCGTCATATGCACCCGGCTTGCCAATACGAAAATACCACAGAAGTTAATTAGAGAACTTTCACGTCAGAGAAAGAAACCAAATAAGATAATACAGTATGTGTATCCTCTTTCAACGGAATAGCACCGTTTATATTCTTCGGCGGTGGAAACATTAGCATATATCTTACGAAATGCAAAATGTGGCGAAATATTGGACAATTGCGACCCTGGGTAGGACCTGCCCGAGACGCTGGACAGTTAGCACAATTGAGAGACTGTCCGTAAAATCCCAGGCGTCTGGCAACCTTCCACGCACTAAGTGCATGTGGCTGGTAACCACAATGTCCTTACTTCTGGTATGAATCTCATAGGCTCCCGAAAGTTCCTGTGCTACATAGTCGCAGAGATAGTCAAGTGTTATTAAAATGGTCGCTGTGTGGAGACTAGGGACACTAAATACGGACTGAGAGCGTATTTATGTATTCATTTACGTTCATCGTGTTCCTTAATCTCCTTGAACTTCTTATCTCTCAAGTTCGGATGTAAATTTAGGAAGAGTTTAATCTGGTCCACGGGGTATTAAAAGCTCATTTTGTGTTTCAAGCTGAGTGCAGAAACTCGCCGATAGGTAGACGCTATTCCCACGGTGCGGGAAATAATCTTTCCATTGAGTAAACTTTAATTTAATGAAACTTATCGACATTCGTATTGACTGGCTCGGTACGTAAAAGGCACTCCACACCAGGTGAAAATGCACCGACTCTGAATAAAAAGGAATGCGAGGTCTTCTCTGATCATTTTCAAACTAATTATGGGTTGTGATGAAATGACCAAATTATTTAATAATAATAATAATAATAATGTTATTTGCTTTACGTCCCACTAACTACTTTTACGGTCTTCGAAGACGCAGAGGTGCCGGAATTTAGTCCCGCAGGAGTTCTTTTACGAGCCAGTAATTCTACCGACACGAGGCTGTCGTATTTGAGCACCTTCAAATACCACCGGACTGAGCCAGGATCGAACCTGCCAAGTTGGGGTTAGAAGGCCAGCGCCTTAACCGTCTGAGCCACTCAGCCCGACCCCAAATTATTAGGAATTAGTAGGTTAAAATGAAAAGTAACTTGCCTCGTAGAATGTACCGACAAGCCCACTCTTCCGTAATGTAGCAACAGTTTTCAGGGGTTTGTATGTGGCGTACCCGTAATGTTTTGATCAATATGTTTGGAAAACCATTGTGCGGGATATAGTATATTGTTTCTCGCTTCTAACCCATTACTGCGTAAAATTCCGGGTTTTAATGACTAACTATAATACGAAATATATACTATATGCTACAGAAAACTAACCTCCTTACTGGACTGTTGTTGGAGAAGTCGGAAGTCACGAAAGATTTGTGCCAAAGTTCACAATACTGCAGTTTCTTTTCTTTATCCCACTAGCACTGTCACCATCGTTATTATCGGCATCTTTGGCATTTTCATGCTGGAAAATATAACGATTGTCCTCCAAGTGCATCAGTGTTGTAGATTATGGGTTCATATACAGTTCTTTGCTTAACTTTTATGGTATTTTCGGATTGGCGAGCCTGGTGCATATGACGCGTAGGAGTGGACAGCTACTTAAACTAGTGAGAGTGTGACATCGTCAGATGTAAGAAACAGATATTTTTCGACTTCACTGAGCCTGTCTTGCTCATTTCTGCGGATTTATCTTCGTGTCATAAAAACTTTTATGAAATTGCAAAACTGCAACGGTGACGAAGGTACAAGTCCGATAAAGGAGATCGTAGAAAAAAACGAGACGATCAGAATTAAATTATCACCAAAGCTCGACAACAACATGAAATTTTGATAGAAAGTTGAAATTTAAAATTTTATTTCTAGAATCAAAGTCCTATTCCAGTGCTGGCACATCAAACCTGTCAAAGTTCCATGTTGCTGTCGACCTTTGGTCATAATTTCGTTCTAATCGTCTCGTTTAATTTTTACGATCTCCTTTATTGGATTTGTACCTTCGTCATCGCCGTTGAAAATGTCTTGGCCCTCGCGGAAAATACTTTGATACATCTGCCAACCACAAATTGCATCCTTCCAGTTGCTAAAATCAATTTTGCACGTGTTGGTATTACACGCTCGTGTATAATTGTATGCATCCGCCCTCATTTTGTTGTCCAATACTCAATTGAGAATACACTACTTCCTTTCGAAGGCGTGGGTCAGGCATTTGTGTGATATTTAGATACCAGATTTTTAGGCAGAAATTGGTTAGAATGCATACTATTTTGCTTATTAGGAAGTGTTGTCTAGCCCATTCTTCCGTTATATAGCGAGAAGAAAATACACTCTAGGGGTTCGAACGGGCCGCACCCCTAGTATACAGCTCAAAAAAATTAGGAGAACATGTTTTGTAACGTCTGGTATGTGAATGTTAATTTGATAGATGTGGTTCCAATGGTCGTACAGCATACCTTGATACTTTAGCTACTCAGGGTATGTCCCACAACGGGCGACTTAAACGCACTCTACAGTGTGCTAGCAGCAGTGCCAGACCTGTATCTCAGATCCTTTCAAACAGAACAAAGATGGCCTAGGCCACCATAGCTCAATTGGTAGAGCAACCGACGCGAAATCGGGAGGTTGTGGGTTCGGATCCCACTGGTGTCCGGCTGGCCATTTTTGTTCCGTACTTAACATCTCATCAACACGTACTACATGTACGTAACACGACCTAATACGTTGAAAGTCTGTTTCGATTACAATGCGGTCGTGAAAATTCAATATTCATTGACATGCCCCACAACGGGCGACTTAAACGCACTCTACAGTGTGCTAGCAGCAGTGCCAGACCTGTATCTCAGATCCTTTCAAACAGAACAAAGATGGCCTAGGCCACCATAGCTCAATTGGTAGAGCAACCGACGCGAAATCGGGAGGTTGTGGGTTCGGATCCCACTGGTGTCCGGCTGGCCATTTTTGTTCTGTACTTAACATCTCATCAACACGTACTACATGTACGTAACACGACCTAATACGTTGAAAGTCTGTTTCGAAGTTATACTCCATTTGTAGGCGTAGCCATGCATTAAACTGTCAGGTGACCTCTCAAAACAAAGTGAATAGTGGTGCGACCGTGTGTCGTTGTGAGGTACACAGACTGCTGCGGTAATTTGAGCACGTTGTACGTCAACCAGCACATCCTATGAGACATTGTAATGAGGTTCAAGTCGCAAGGGCCGTCACTTTGATCCAGGGAGGATGGACTTTTCGTCGTGTTGCTGTGGATCTAAAAATCTCTCCGTGAGTTATTCAACGCTTGTGGAATCTCTGCAATGAGACAGGCTGGTTCACAAGGAGGGTTGGACAAGGTCGTGGACGCATGGCAACCCCACAGGATGACCGACATCTGACCATCTGTGCGTTGCGGCGTCGTTCAGCAACTGCCAGAGAACTGCAAGAATTCCTCAGGAGGGTCACTGGAATCACGTTATCTGACCATACAGTAAGAAACTGGTTAAGAGAAGTGTCCTTATGAACCAGACGTCCTGTTCGAGTGCCCCGTTTAACGCAGCAACATCGCGCATCTCACCTCCTGTTTGCCCGAACCCACGTTAACTGGCCACTTCGCCAATGGAGATCTGTGTTATTCACAGACGAGTACAGATTTCCCATGACAGCGTGATGGGCGTCATCGTGTATGGAGACGCTGTGGTGAGCAGTACATGCCAAATATTGTGCAGGAAGGCGACCGATTCGGACAAGGTTCTATGATGGTGTGATGTGGCATCTGTGCTGATGGCCATACGAATCCTGTCGTCGTCCGTGGTAATCTTACCGCTGAGGGGTATATCGAGCAGATACTGCTGTGGCATGTGTTGGTTGCTGCATACAGTATTGGCCCTGAATTCATACTCATGCACGACAATGCAAGAGCTCATGTAGTGCGTATCACCAGAGCTGTATTGCGAGAACTGGACATTCAAGAGATGGAATGGCCAGAAGTGAGTCTCGACCTCAATCCCATCCAGGTTGTTTGGGATAGGATTGACAGAAGTGTTCGTGGGCGTCCTGTTCCACAGCAGACTCTCCAAGACTTCGAACAGGCTCTCATTGAAGAATGGGTCCTCATACCTCAACGTGACCTCCATCGAGTTATACAGAGTATGCCACGTAGGTGCCAAGCTGTGATACATGCTCGTGGAGACATATACCATACTGAAGCTAACGAACTGTGATAAAAATTCACCCTAGAGGATTGTTATCACTTTATTTTCGCCCCTATTTGGACATTTCCGTTTGTGTCCTGAAAATGAGCGCGAATCCATCGATGTTCTTTTGTATACTTAAAGGTTAAGAATAAAGATTTAGTTGGTTATATACATGGGTGTGAGGTGTTTGTTTTGTAGAGCATTGCATGCCTATTTATGCAAACCTCATAGCACAACCGTTGCGCAGGGTAGACAGTACTTTTTACTATATTCAATAGGTGTGCATTCTAAGCTATTAGTGCTAAAAAATCCAGCCTCTTGTGATGTGGCTGGCCTACCGAAGTTGATGTTTGATATTGTGGCATCGTGAACCGCGTCTATATATACTATACAACCACGGGAAGTGGCACAAGCTACCCAACTCCAACCGCACACTCATCACCAAGGGAGGCCCACCCCCTCGCTACTCCCATCACCAGGTTTAGGGCAGCCACTTGCGGATTGGTCATCGCCCCCGCCGCTCCTATCTGGATCGGCCTGTTGACTCATTGGAGGCCTCTGTCTTTATGGAAGAGTCTGGACGGCGAGCGTTGAGTATTCGCCTTCGGGACGACTCTGGGAGGCGCTTCCGTTCTGGAAGCATCCAGATGGTGTGAGCCCAGATATTTAAGTCAGACGCGACCTGCGGGGATGCTTTAGTTGCTGTATTTCAGTTGGTGTTAGCGAAGTGTGCAGTCAGTTTGTTAGTGACAGCCTGGGCTGAGGTGTGAGGCAGTTGGAGTATCCGCCTCTGGAGCCGAAGACTCGTTTCTGTATGCCTGTCGTCGTGCCTGTGAGTGTCTTAGACCACCTTCTGGAAGAGGACGTGGCCTGTCCTGTGCAGTGTAGAGGACAATATTGGGTGCTGAGATGGGGCTGTGAGTGAAGTTCGACAGACTGAGTGGACAGCGGATACTATCTGGAGCTTCGGACCGTGACAGCGCTAACGAGTGTGACTGAGCGGCTTAAGGAGTATAGTGTAAGTGATCGGAGACTCTATATGTGTATCATTGTAGATGAAACATGAAAAACTAAGGGTACGAACATACCGAATATGCATCGCAGTTCGCGGTCGCGGTGGAGGTTTACGTCGCTGTCGATGGAGGGTAAACATATCGGGGAGGTTTACCTTTCAGTGTTCTGAGATTTGTTTACAGTGAGTGGACGTAATGTTCAGATCTCCACGTTCAAGTTAAAGATAATTTATCCTCTATTGCTGAGCATTTACAAGTATAGAGTATGTATTCAAGTGACAGTGGAGATAGTGATTCATTGTGCATAAGCAGACGATGGTGGCTACTTTCAAATTAGTCAGCCCGCCATTGGAATGCTCATCCTATAAATCAAAGAAGGAAGGTGCTGGGGGAATATCACAACTTATTTGAAGAACTGAAACACCACCCGGACCGATTCTATTCATACATGAGAATGTCCCTTGGGACGTCCAGATACATGTACCACAATGTGGAATCAAAATGTGAAGTACAATAATTACCACACGAATACACACGTGGGCTCTGTGAACACCTGGATCAAGGGTACAGTAGAACGAGGGGATATATCATGTGGTCTCAATCCGGATAAGCCAATCAGGAGCAAGCTACATCGATGCCTCCCGTTCTACAGCGATGAGAACACAAACTTTCTTGTCATCGCGCTAGACCTCCTGGTAAATCGCGACGGTGAATGGAAGCAAGCATCTTTGACATGAACCGTTCCATTTTTAACTGTGTGTTTGTGTTACCAGGAGGTGACATCGAGGCATCGACCGCGATGTAAACTGTGACCGCGAGCTGCGATGCATCTTCGGTATGTTCGTACCCTAAGAGGGAGAGAGAACTGTGTATGTGTGTGTCCCGTGAACTTGTGTAAGTTGTGAGCTCGGCAACCGTGTGTGTGTAATGTGTAGTTTTAGTACTTAGTTAATACATTTCAAAAATTGGACACTGCAGGTTTCCCTTATTTATTTACACCACCAACACGTTAGAATATAACAGCTTCAATGTTCATAGTATTGGCCTCTTCTAAGACAATGAAGTTGGTATTTTTAAAGCGTTTAACGTTTTGCCTATAAGTATACAGAGTTTAGGATCCTTCAGTAAGTGTTAGTGCCACTGTAACTTTATAAACATATAGCCTGGTCTGGACACTAAAGTCAAGGTTGTCAGAACGGTTTAAAGAGATGAGCAAACGCAGCATTGGCGCATCTGAGGTGATAATGTATTTCAGTGTCTCTCAGCATATGTCAAAAGATGGTTGCCAAGGTAAGACAAGTGTTGTAATTGTGCACAGTCCTTCCTTTCCCCATGAACCCCTGTGAGTGGGGGACGCAGACGAAGAATACACCCACGGTACTGCACCCGTCCACCTCCCGAGTCCCAGACTAGCATTTATCTCAGGGGTGTCGGTTCATTATTTAAATCATCAAATATAAATATAACGGCATAATAGAACACGGGGATGAACGGAGCAACTTAAAATTTAAAAGGGGGAAGGCTCGATTGTAACTTGACTTTAAGGACTCCATGATAGGACTAGGAAGTGAATGTTACTTTAAAAAGGGCATCATCTAACTACAATAAAAAGATTATGAGAGTGGTTTCCTTTGAAATAATTTGCCAGAAGGAGCGGTTTATTACGCCATTTGACGTATAAAACTTTGATACACGTGGCAACAATATTTGAATTTACACACATGTTACATATATAAATCACTTGCCATACCGCAAGTGGTATCAATATCTTGCTGCGTTGCTTCTGAAATAAAATGACATTTTGGAGGTATAATTTACGGATCGATTCCATTTGAATCGAACCGTTACTCAAGGATATAGCTTCCTTCTATCGGGAGCCCGAGCATAATCCATGTTACGGTCGGCTTCCCGATTTAACTAAGATGATGTACTCCGGCTATATACATTTTTCCGAGACCGGTACTCGGACTGGGTAATGTTTCTCGTGAAGTGCGAAAACTGGATTCCACGGACAGTTCCTATCTTACGATATCCAGCTGGTACCATACCAATGAATTAGCATTTACATTTTATTTACATGTGATCTGAATTGTCACCAGTTAGCCTCAGTAGACTACTGACACAGATGAGATAACGAGAAGCGGTGGGAAATACCGTGGCCAGTGACCCCCCTCGCATCGCGAGCGAAGTAAACAAACACGCAAGTATGACTGTAACATCGTCCCGTACGGAAACCGTACAATAACGCGGTAAAAAAAAAATGATTCTAATATTATCACACTCATTATTCAACATACGATTAGAGGGATGTTGTCACCAAACAATTTAATCCACGAAATTATCATCCTCGAAATTATTATTATTATTATTATTATTATTATTATTATTATTATTATTATTATTCCTCAACGGTTCCTGGCACTGTCACGTTTGATTAATATCATCATTATTATGCGGGATGCAAACACAAATGGTTATTACTGTTATTATTATTATATCCCTCTCGTGATTATTATTATTATTAATGAATAGGTGACTCAAGATATTATTATTATTCACGTCACTTAAGAGGTTATTATCATTAATAGACCGGTCACTTCCGCCAAATTATATATTAAGATATCGGTCGCAATTACAAATTAATTCACTGATCAACCAACGACATCATTACAGTTATTATTATGACAATTATTATTAATCTGACCGCGATGATTTAACATTGTCCTTACATTGTTATTATTATTATCGGTTGCATATTATCATTTAGATTCCCGTTTAACATCGTTATCAACGCTCAATTAATTAAGGCGGTCCAATCCTTTATCTGCAATATTTATTATTATTATTATTATCACGACATCATGATTGTCCTCACTCGTTATTACAATGAATACAATATACGACCATTTCTGTGGAATCTGAACTCTCATTATCCTTAGATCCGTTGTATCTCAACGAATAACTGTGCAGTCTATTTATTTCGTACATGCTGTCACGGGTTCGAATTCTACCCGCTGCGTAACTCAGTATTTCTCTGTGACACTGCCCGTACATTTTACACTCATATCAATATCCTAAGTGTCTCTCGTACGGAATTTATTTTCCTCTCTATCTCAATATTCCTCGATTCATTTATTTATTCCTCACAGAATTATCAACTGACTTATTTCTTCATTTCGGACATCGTACGACCTTTTATTATCTGACTGCAAATTCTTTCACATTTTCTATCTCATTTGGATCTATGCCTTAGTTCATTCTCCACAAATAATCGTAACATCTTGAAATTATATTTACCAAAATTTGACAATCATGGTCTCGTAATATTAGCACTACATGTTCCGGCTAATGAATCGCAACTTCAAAACGCGACATTTATACGTAAAAAAAAATTGGACCGTAATTTAAACCACACGTTCATTAACATGTACGGCTTATTAACACCGATCTACATTTCAATATTATTAATCGATCAAATTAAGTTATCACGCACTTTAATTCCGAGTTAAAACGACCTCCCGTCATTAAATGATTCCCAATAAACTCAACACTTGATCACATGAATATTATTATCCCCGAATCATATCAAAAAAAATATCTTCTTCAAAAAAAATAGTTATATTATTTATTTATTATTATTATTAATATTTAAAAAAAATAATAATTTCGCCTGTAATACGGTAGTCCACTCGTAATATGTTTAACGCATAACCCCTTGTACAAAATCGATTTATTCTGGCACTAAACACTCCAGATATGATTTACTTGGAAATTATTATATTAATCGCATCTCACAAATTTAACAACTTCACTTTGAAAATATGACCATATTAATTTCAACAAAACACTCTTGGTATGGCGAAGCTGGATTTTCCTTCCATGTCATTAAATGGCTCGTTAAAATTGACAAAACATAAAAGCACATATCGGGTCTTATTTAACTAGCATAATCAAAATCAAATGTAAAGAAAATTATCGACTACAAAGAAAATATGAATGCATGCATGACTTAACGTACTACACTATATATACAAATTTACATCTCCAACAAACTGAATACATAAAAGACCCGATTATTTACATTATTATGATTTACTACTGTCCGTGCTACAAATTTAGGATGGG
Source organism: Anabrus simplex (assembly GCF_040414725.1). Taxonomy (NCBI): domain Eukaryota; kingdom Metazoa; phylum Arthropoda; class Insecta; order Orthoptera; family Tettigoniidae; genus Anabrus; species Anabrus simplex. The sequence continues at coordinate 412,715,886 of NC_090268.1, forward strand.
GTCGTTAAGCGACCCATCTTGTTACGGAAGGTAACCAAGTATAATCAAATTATTCCCATTTTTCCCATCACGATAACATTTCCCAAATATATTTTACAGTTTAGTACTCATCTTAGTTATCGGTATTCCATTGCAGCTTTGCAGACGAGAGGCTTCATCCAGCCCCTCTCTGCGTTTTACTCCTCCATCCTTGATGGCGTAGTTTCACAAAAGATTTCCTGGCACATTATTATTTTACACTCATATCTTGTTTACCACAAACCTTCACCATTTACTACGTTAACACTGTATACTTTAATTTGGATACAACAAATTTCTATCCTAGACCCAAGAATTTAATATATTTACACTATTTAATCTTCGTCCACCTACCGCACAATGGACCTGGACACGTACGACGAGGTGTCAACTATTTCGCCCGTCGCGATACGCCCGATTTATACGGCATTCTTGACGTGTTCATGACATCGGTTCGGTATAGCTGAGTACAGGCTACTACTTCCTTAAAGTACTGTTCGTCACACAGTCTATTATGTACGTACTTATGGTGATATATTTTATACTACTCTCTTGCAGGGTAATTACTTTACGTCACTGATTATTCATAAATAACAAACACTATCCTACGTTAACTATTTCCAGATTTAACATGTTGCTTGAGCGCGATCACACTTTACAAACACTGGCGGATGCTCGCGCCATTAAATGACTGTACGTCCGTAGAATTCTAAGTTACCGGCGACCAACAGTTCAACTCCCGATATTCAATTCACGTGTGCTGGCGACCGTCAATTCAGCTCCAACGATTCAAGACAAGTGGCTCGCGACCGTCAATTCAGCTCCGACGATTCAAGACAAGTGTGCTGGCGAGCGTCAATTCAGCTCCAACGATTCAAGACAAGTGTGCTGGCGAGCGTCAATTCAGCTCCAACGATTCAAGACAAGTGTGCTGGCGACCGTCAATTCAGCTCCAACGATTCAAGACAAGTGGCTGGCGAGGATCCTCGCCCCGTATATATTGATGAAGCCTTTTTCCCGCGGATTCGTTGACGTCATGCCCCTTAGGGAGGGGGTGGATTTTTAATATCGGTACTTGCACTCCGAATTGGAAGTTAAAATTTACATCAAATTAATCCACTCCGCTAGCATATCTGCTGGATAAAATATGAACTCCAGGTGATCACAGATTTAGGAGATATGGATGGATTTAGCTCCTCACATTTCGCGCCTTTGTAAGCGTCCCTGACAACGTGGTCTTCTTTCAGCCAATGAGATTCAAGCTGTCCGGTTTCCAAGAAATCCAGCCTTCAATTTAATTAATTTGCCAATAAGTATTGATTATTTTTCCATGCATGACCCCTAATAAATTCATTACATTCATCCGCGTACTCATATTAATTTATTACTGAATACTTTTGTAGTTACGAAAATATCTCATCCCTCATTCCTTAAGATGGTATCACTGAGTCTCCCATCAAATTTTTACTATTGGCCGGCAAGCGGTCACGTGATTTAAATCTCCACCTGCTCGAACTTAGGCTAGCGAATGTACACTCAGCCGCTGTAATTTTCCATGAGGTCATGGAATTTCCGTCCTACCAAAAATATCCCAAGGTCTTATTCATGTGGTGGGTTTTCTTTGTATGACTCTCCCCCTTCCTCTTTCTGACCAAGACTTATTTGTGGACTCTGTATTTCCTCGTACGCCAACTAATGATATTCCCTGCTGTGAAGTAGCTAAAAGTTGTCGGGTTGAGCTAATCCGTCAGGCTCCAGTCTGTCGTCCTTCCTTCGCTCTGATTTCGACATTACCTAAACGAAATATTTTCAAATACACTCCTCTGTATTTCAATAAATGTATCATATTATTTTACCGATCAAATCATGATTGATTATGGGCCTAAGTCACTCGGGTTCATCTTCCTCTTGCCCAGGTAAAAAAAATCTAGTGAGTATCATGAGATTTTTTTTTAATGTTGTGTCCATATCATCACTATCATGATTTGACATTGGATCCTCTGTTCTGCGACGGCTATTGATTTCGTCTCTTAACATCTGGTTCCTGACCCTTAACTCCTCGTTCTGTCTTTCGATATCATGGATCGCATTGACAAATTCCTGCACGTCTCTGTCTATCTCTCCACACTCTGGACATGGCCTTGCTTCAATTGGTGTATGGATTACTTGGACTTCTTCTTCCCTTCCGTCATCTTCTTCATCCTCTTCTTCGACATCATCTTCTTCCGGCTCGTCATCTGCTTCCTCTCGTTCATCCTCTGCTTCTAGTCACATCTCTTTGTTTCCTTGTCCCGAATCGAACGTCGGTGCATTCGGGTTCAAGTCGCTGCCACCTTTCCTTGCTCTTTGGAATTGCAAGCTCTCCGCTCCTGTCGCTTCCTCCTCACGGCCTCGATCATGGATCGCCTCCTTCCATTTTCTCTTGTTCAGCTCTTCTATGTACCGCCTAGACTCTTGGTATCTGTCATCCTTCTCTTGACGAGATCCTCCCTGGTAATATCTCGGGTTCCCTTGATTCCTAGCTGGATACGGCCTGTAATTACTTCTCTGGCATCCACGGTATCCCCTGTCAGCTCGAAAATTCCCTTGGTTGGTTTGCCGGTTGCCTTCCGCAAAATTCCTTGGTCTCGTCCATTGTCGCGGCTTCCACTCCGTATTATATGCTCGACGAGGTTCCGGCTCAGTACTAGTTCCCTGGTTCTTCGTACTAGTGGTCTTCGGTTCGATTGTCCGTTCGATGTTGTTCACCTGTTGGTCCCTGCTCCTGATTTGTCTCGGGTTCGAATGATGCGTTGTGAGGTCTAATTGACGTAATAAAGCCTCCGCTTCGACAGCTGTCTGGACATTTGACGCTATCATCATTCGTTGGACCTCGAATGGCAATTGCTTTCCAATGGCGCTAATCAACTCTGTTTCGCTCATTGGATTATCAAGCTCTCGTAGCTTGTGAAATTGTGCCACAAAGTAATCAGAGAATTTCGTGGGTGAAGATGTTGCATATCGTCTGGAGTATACTTCCAGCCTTAACTCCTGCTGTTCCTGAATACTCCAGAACTTTTGGAGAAAAGCCCGCCGAAATCCTTCAAAATCTTCAAAAGTATACAAGAAAGCCCTGAACCATACAGCTGGTGCTCCGTCTAGGAATTTCTCGACTGTTCGCAGTTGTCGCTCTACTGGTATTTTATTCTCACTTATATAACTGGCGATTTCCCGGATGAAACCTTTCGGGGTGACATGCCCACGGGCATCGAACTTTGGTGGCTTGTCATCAGACATCTTAATGACGTGTACCACCGATGTCGGGATAGCACTTGATGACGTAGACGACCCATCTCTGTTTTCAAACTTGAAACCGTGTGTATCAGCATGGGATAGGCCTCCTTTCTTATGAATCCCCTGGTTATCATGGGGTTCGTATTCGCGATATTGGAGGTTAAAATCTTGGCTAGACGCTGATGGTTCCAACCTAGCCTTCAACATCTCCAAGTCTTTTCGGATGTCATCCATTCCGTCGGGATTACAACTGGCTATTTCTTTTGTGCCGGAATTTTGCCCATTATACGCCTTGCATTGTTCTAATAGGCGAACTTCCGTGTCGGCAAATGATTGGCCCTGTTCGATTAGATCTTCCGTCCGCTGGAATAACGCTAAGTTTGCGTCTTCGCACTTAGTTATTCTCTGGCTACGGTCTTCTAAATTTATAGTTAGTTCTTCGACTTTGTTTTTCAGTCCTGCTACGATGACAAGTGTACGTGCGGCTTCCCCACGTAACTCGTTCATGCCCTTGTCATGCTTGTCCAAGGTGCCAGCTATCTGCGCGCATTTTTCTTCTACTTGTCCCCGGACGATGTCATTCTCCTTCCTACACTCATCCCGAATTTCCTCTATGTGTGATTCTATGTCATTTTTATCAGTTAATCGCAGAGCGGCGAGTTCCTTGACACTAGCGTTCAATTTTTCCTTAATTTCTGCGCGTTCCATTTGAGCCTCATCTCTAACGCGGTCAACCTTTTCATTAACGATGGTAATGTACGCATCCATGTGCACTTTTAATTCGTCTTTCGCGAAGTGACATGCTTCCTGGACTTGAGTTAATTTGTCCCTAAGTTCCTGTCCCATCGCTACGCTCGCGGCCTGAACTGCATCTATTTGTGCCTTGAGTTCTGATTTATTTATTTCACACGCAGCCTGTACTCGGTCGATCTTATTCTCTAGTGAAACACTCGCAGCCTGTACTTGATCTATTTTGTTTTCTAATGAAACACTATTAGCCTGTACTTGATCTATTTTGTTTTCTAATGAAACACTATTAGCCTGTACTTGATCAACTTTATTTATGATTTTGTCATTTGTCTGCTTAACTGACACGCTATCGGCCTGTAATTGATCTAACCTACGTTCCATTGCAACATTATTCAAAGCCAACGCTTGCATTAAGTCCTCTAACGTGAGAGCTTTCACCTCTCCCTGTCCTTCCACTATGTCCTGGGATCGCTCCCCACCGTCGTCAGACATTATAACTTTTCTTGAGAAAGCAAAAGGGCCGATCGGCCTCTCGCCTTGCTGCACACGAAGGAATACGCTATTGGGTCTAGGCCCTATCCTATGACATTATACCCCTACACTAACTTTCATTTAACAAAAAAAAATTTTGACTATAAAACTTGTTTACATTTGCAGGTCATTCAACTTGAATGCTGGCTTGCGCCTAAGATTTCACAATAAACCGCTCCAATATAACAACAGCAACAACATTAAAAACAACGACGAAGTTGGAAATCTCCTGCCCTGAAATACGTTAATTTTAATTTATACCATCTCAACCTCTTTTTAAATAACAACTTGAACTGGTGCTCAGTAATATTTTTACCATTTCAAGCCTTCCTAAACAACTGTTTATAATATTCATCTCATGTCCAGTGACATTTAAATGGAGTCCTGAATAACAAAAAAAAATTAAATTCCATATGGGAAAAGAGAAACATCAAATCTTCGAGCTTATTGAATTTTGAATCATTGCCAAACTTGAAGAGATTAGCAATGGATTATATTAATAACTAGTCAAATCTAGCTCCGTTCGAAACTAACCTTACTCTAGCATGATACTACGTTACAAGTGAACACACACTTGACCGTGATGCGGTCATCAATTAATAAAAAAAATCAAAAATTTAAAAATATAAAATTTTGAAAAAAGTATAAAAATATAAAAATTTTACAATTGATTAGCAATGATATTGGCCTCTCTGCCGTTCTTAAAGCAACACTTTGCCGTTCTTAAAGCCCCACTTTGGGCCAGCCATTTTGCACCCGTCCACCTCCCGAGTCCCAGACTAGCATTTATCTCAGGGGTGTCGGTTCATTATTTAAATCATCAAATATAAATATAACGGCATAATAGAACACGGGGATGAACGGAGCAACTTAAAATTTAAAAGGGGGAAGGCTCGATTGTAACTTGACTTTAAGGACTCCATGATAGGACTAGGAAGTGAATGTTACTTTAAAAAGGGCATCATCTAACTACAATAAAAAGATTATGAGAGTGGTTTCCTTTGAAATAATTTGCCAGAAGGAGCGGTTTATTACGCCATTTGACGTATAAAACTTTGATACACGTGGCAACAATATTTGAATTTACACACATGTTACATATATAAATCACTTGCCATACCGCAAGTGGTATCAATATCTTGCTGCGTTGCTTCTGAAATAAAATGACATTTTGGAGGTATAATTTACGGATCGATTCCATTTGAATCGAACCGTTACTCAAGGATATAGCTTCCTTCTATCGGGAGCCCGAGCATAATCCATGTTACGGTCGGCTTCCCGATTTAACTAAGATGATGTACTCCGGCTATATACATTTTTCCGAGACCGGTACTCGGACTGGGTAATGTTTCTCGTGAAGTGCGAAAACTGGATTCCACGGACAGTTCCTATCTTACGATATCCAGCTGGTACCATACCAATGAATTAGCATTTACATTTTATTTACATGTGATCTGAATTGTCACCAGTTAGCCTCAGTAGACTACTGACACAGATGAGATAACGAGAAGCGGTGGGAAATACCGTGGCCAGTGACCCCCCTCGCATCGCGAGCGAAGTAAACAAACACGCAAGTATGACTGTAACATCGTCCCGTACGGAAACCGTACAATAACGCGGTAAAAAAAAATGATTCTAATATTATCACACTCATTATTCAACATACGATTAGAGGGATGTTGTCACCAAACAATTTAATCCACGAAATTATCATCCTCGAAATTATTATTATTATTATTATTATTATTATTATTATTATTATTATTATTATTCCTCAACGGTTCCTGGCACTGTCACGTTTGATTAATATCATCATTATTATGCGGGATGCAAACACAAATGGTTATTACTGTTATTATTATTATATCCCTCTCGTGATTATTATTATTATTAATGAATAGGTGACTCAAGATATTATTATTATTCACGTCACTTAAGAGGTTATTATCATTAATAGACCGGTCACTTCCGCCAAATTATATATTAAGATATCGGTCGCAATTACAAATTAATTCACTGATCAACCAACGACATCATTACAGTTATTATTATGACAATTATTATTAATCTGACCGCGATGATTTAACATTGTCCTTACATTGTTATTATTATTATCGGTTGCATATTATCATTTAGATTCCCGTTTAACATCGTTATCAACGCTCAATTAATTAAGGCGGTCCAATCCTTTATCTGCAATATTTATTATTATTATTATTATCACGACATCATGATTGTCCTCACTCGTTATTACAATGAATACAATATACGACCATTTCTGTGGAATCTGAACTCTCATTATCCTTAGATCCGTTGTATCTCAACGAATAACTGTGCAGTCTATTTATTTCGTACATGCTGTCACGGGTTCGAATTCTACCCGCTGCGTAACTCAGTATTTCTCTGTGACACTGCCCGTACATTTTACACTCATATCAATATCCTAAGTGTCTCTCGTACGGAATTTATTTTCCTCTCTATCTCAATATTCCTCGATTCATTTATTTATTCCTCACAGAATTATCAACTGACTTATTTCTTCATTTCGGACATCGTACGACCTTTTATTATCTGACTGCAAATTCTTTCACATTTTCTATCTCATTTGGATCTATGCCTTAGTTCATTCTCCACAAATAATCGTAACATCTTGAAATTATATTTACCAAAATTTGACAATCATGGTCTCGTAATATTAGCACTACATGTTCCGGCTAATGAATCGCAACTTCAAAACGCGACATTTATACGTAAAAAAAAATTGGACCGTAATTTAAACCACACGTTCATTAACATGTACGGCTTATTAACACCGATCTACATTTCAATATTATTAATCGATCAAATTAAGTTATCACGCACTTTAATTCCGAGTTAAAACGACCTCCCGTCATTAAATGATTCCCAATAAACTCAACACTTGATCACATGAATATTATTATCCCCGAATCATATCAAAAAAAAATATCTTCTTCAAAAAAAATAGTTATATTATTTATTTATTATTATTATTAATATTTAAAAAAAATAATAATTTCGCCTGTAATACGGTAGTCCACTCGTAATATGTTTAACGCATAACCCCTTGTACAAAATCGATTTATTCTGGCACTAAACACTCCAGATATGATTTACTTGGAAATTATTATATTAATCGCATCTCACAAATTTAACAACTTCACTTTGAAAATATGACCATATTAATTTCAACAAAACACTCTTGGTATGGCGAAGCTGGATTTTCCTTCCATGTCATTAAATGGCTCGTTAAAATTGACAAAACATAAAAGCACATATCGGGTCTTATTTAACTAGCATAATCAAAATCAAATGTAAAGAAAATTATCGACTACAAAGAAAATATGAATGCATGCATGACTTAACGTACTACACTATATATACAAATTTACATCTCCAACAAACTGAATACATAAAAGACCCGATTATTTACATTATTATGATTTACTACTGTCCGTGCTACAAATTTAGGATGGGGTCGTTAAGCGACCCATCTTGTTACGGAAGGTAACCAAGTATAATCAAATTATTCCCATTTTTCCCATCACGATAACATTTCCCAAATATATTTTACAGTTTAGTACTCATCTTAGTTATCGGTATTCCATTGCAGCTTTGCAGACGAGAGGCTTCATCCAGCCCCTCTCTGCGTTTTACTCCTCCATCCTTGATGGCGTAGTTTCACAAAAGATTTCCTGGCACATTATTATTTTACACTCATATCTTGTTTACCACAAACCTTCACCATTTACTACGTTAACACTGTATACTTTAATTTGGATACAACAAATTTCTATCCTAGACCCAAGAATTTAATATATTTACACTATTTAATCTTCGTCCACCTACCGCACAATGGACCTGGACACGTACGACGAGGTGTCAACTATTTCGCCCGTCGCGATACGCCCGATTTATACGGCATTCTTGACGTGTTCATGACATCGGTTCGGTATAGCTGAGTACAGGCTACTACTTCCTTAAAGTACTGTTCGTCACACAGTCTATTATGTACGTACTTATGGTGATATATTTTATACTACTCTCTTGCAGGGTAATTACTTTACGTCACTGATTATTCATAAATAACAAACACTATCCTACGTTAACTATTTCCAGATTTAACATGTTGCTTGAGCGCGATCACACTTTACAAACACTGGCGGATGCTCGCGCCATTAAATGACTGTACGTCCGTAGAATTCTAAGTTACCGGCGACCAACAGTTCAACTCCCGATATTCAATTCACGTGTGCTGGCGACCGTCAATTCAGCTCCAACGATTCAAGACAAGTGGCTCGCGACCGTCAATTCAGCTCCGACGATTCAAGACAAGTGTGCTGGCGAGCGTCAATTCAGCTCCAACGATTCAAGACAAGTGTGCTGGCGAGCGTCAATTCAGCTCCAACGATTCAAGACAAGTGTGCTGGCGACCGTCAATTCAGCTCCAACGATTCAAGACAAGTGGCTGGCGAGGATCCTCGCCCCGTATATATTGATGAAGCCTTTTTCCCGCGGATTCGTTGACGTCATGCCCCTTAGGGAGGGGGTGGATTTTTAATATCGGTACTTGCACTCCGAATTGGAAGTTAAAATTTACATCAAATTAATCCACTCCGCTAGCATATCTGCTGGATAAAATATGAACTCCAGGTGATCACAGATTTAGGAGATATGGATGGATTTAGCTCCTCACATTTCGCGCCTTTGTAAGCGTCCCTGACAACGTGGTCTTCTTTCAGCCAATGAGATTCAAGCTGTCCGGTTTCCAAGAAATCCAGCCTTCAATTTAATTAATTTGCCAATAAGTATTGATTATTTTTCCATGCATGACCCCTAATAAATTCATTACATTCATCCGCGTACTCATATTAATTTATTACTGAATACTTTTGTAGTTACGAAAATATCTCATCCCTCATTCCTTAAGATGGTATCACTGAGTCTCCCATCAAATTTTTACTATTGGCCGGCAAGCGGTCACGTGATTTAAATCTCCACCTGCTCGAACTTAGGCTAGCGAATGTACACTCAGCCGCTGTAATTTTCCATGAGGTCATGGAATTTCCGTCCTACCAAAAATATCCCAAGGTCTTATTCATGTGGTGGGTTTTCTTTGTATGACTCTCCCCCTTCCTCTTTCTGACCAAGACTTATTTGTGGACTCTGTATTTCCTCGTACGCCAACTAATGATATTCCCTGCTGTGAAGTAGCTAAAAGTTGTCGGGTTGAGCTAATCCGTCAGGCTCCAGTCTGTCGTCCTTCCTTCGCTCTGATTTCGACATTACCTAAACGAAATATTTTCAAATACACTCCTCTGTATTTCAATAAATGTATCATATTATTTTACCGATCAAATCATGATTGATTATGGGCCTAAGTCACACTGGCGGCAGCCAAACCCGTGCGTTTCTCACATAGTGCGTAGACCCATGGTGTTTCTCATAAAGTGGCACTATTCATAGGAAACGCAGAACCTTCTGAACACAGTGGAAACGACCGGTGGAATGAACACATGACACTTATCACAAACAACGCACAGATACGTCCTGATCCTATGTAACGTAGACCCATGGTTTTCCTCGTAATGTGGTACAAATCGCAAGTAGTTTCATGTTTCTATTGTCTCATCTCTTGGTCGCCCCTTTTAGTCACCTCTTACGACAGACAGTGTGTACCGTGGGTGTATTCTTCGTCTGCGTCCCCCACTCACAGGGGTTCATGGGGAAAGGAAGGACTGTGCACAATTACAACACTTGTCTTACCTTGGCAACCATCTTTTGACATATGCTGAGAGACACTGAAATACATTATCACCTCAGATGCGCCAATGCTGCGTTTGCTCATCTCTTTAAACCGTTCTGACAACCTTGACTTTAGTGTCCAGACCAGGCTATATGTTTATAAAGTTACAGTGGCACTAACACTTACTGAAGGATCCTAAACTCTGTATACTTATAGGCAAAACGTTAAACGCTTTAAAAATACCAACTTCATTGTCTTAGAAGAGGCCAATACTATGAACATTGAAGCTGTTATATTCTAACGTGTTGGTGGTGTAAATAAATAAGGGAAACCTGCAGTGTCCAGTGGAGATAGTGATTCATTGTGCATAAGCAGACGATGGTGGCTACTTTCAAATTAGTCAGCCCGCCATTGGAATGCTCATCCTATAAATCAAAGAAGGAAGGTGCTGGGGGAATATCACAACTTATTTGAAGAACTGAAACACCACCCGGACCGATTCTATTCATACATGAGAATGTCCCTTGGGACGTCCAGATACATGTACCACAATGTGGAATCAAAATGTGAAGTACAATAATTACCACACGAATACACACGTGGGCTCTGTGAACACCTGGATCAAGGGTACAGTAGAACGAGGGGATATATCATGTGGTCTCAATCCGGATAAGCCAATCAGGAGCAAGCTACATCGATGCCTCCCGTTCTACAGCGATGAGAACACAAACTTTCTTGTCATCGCGCTAGACCTCCTGGTAAATCGCGACGGTGAATGGAAGCAAGCATCTTTGACATGAACCGTTCCATTTTTAACTGTGTGTTTGTGTTACCAGGAGGTGACATCGAGGCATCGACCGCGATGTAAACTGTGACCGCGAGCTGCGATGCATCTTCGGTATGTTCGTACCCTAAGAGGGAGAGAGAACTGTGTATGTGTGTGTCCCGTGAACTTGTGTAAGTTGTGAGCTCGGCAACCGTGTGTGTGTAATGTGTAGTTTTAGTACTTAGTTAATACATTTCAAAAATTGGACACTGCAGGTTTCCCTTATTTATTTACACCACCAACACGTTAGAATATAACAGCTTCAATGTTCATAGTATTGGCCTCTTCTAAGACAATGAAGTTGGTATTTTTAAAGCGTTTAACGTTTTGCCTATAAGTATACAGAGTTTAGGATCCTTCAGTAAGTGTTAGTGCCACTGTAACTTTATAAACATATAGCCTGGTCTGGACACTAAAGTCAAGGTTGTCAGAACGGTTTAAAGAGATGAGCAAACGCAGCATTGGCGCATCTGAGGTGATAATGTATTTCAGTGTCTCTCAGCATATGTCAAAAGATGGTTGCCAAGGTAAGACAAGTGTTGTAATTGTGCACAGTCCTTCCTTTCCCCATGAACCCCTGTGAGTGGGGGACGCAGACGAAGAATACACCCACGGTACACACTGTCTGTCGTAAGAGGTGACTAAAAGGGGCGACCAAGAGATGAGACAATAGAAACATGAAACTACTTGCGATTTGTACCACATTACGAGGAAAACCATGGGTCTACGTTACATAGGATCAGGACGTATCTGTGCGTTGTTTGTGATAAGTGTCATGTGTTCATTCCACCGGTCGTTTCCACTGTGTTCAGAAGGTTCTGCGTTTCCTATGAATAGTGCCACTTTATGAGAAACACCATGGGTCTACGCACTATGTGAGAAACGCACGGGTTTGGCTGCCGCCAGTGATTGGTACCATACCACTACGTGAGGAAAACCGTGGATGTGCTTTGCCCGAGAGTAGTACCATTAGACCTTTCTGAGGAACACCATGGGTGTTAAAATAACCTGTGATGCACTATGGGTCTACATTATCTATGCTGAGTACCACTATGTGAAAAACACACTTCCGGAGGTGCACACGACCCTGAGATTCACTCAGCCTACACCGAAAATAAGTACAGGTTAATTTCTGGGGAAAAGTTAACCACTCTACCCGACCAAGTGACCAGCTTACGGATAGCGGAAGTCTTTACGCTTCATCCCTCAATGGGCTTCATGGCCTCTGTGGAGATGACTTTGTTTTCTTGCTTTGCTATGTGAGGAACACCATGGGCCTGCATTGCCTGTGATTAGTAACACTTTAGGGAGGAAAATTATGGTTCTGCTTTACCAGTGATTACTATTATGAGGGTCCTGTGATCTGGATTTTGAACCCCTTTGGACAACAAGCATCATCTCAAAATAATAAGATATTGTTAATTGGACTCACTGACTGTTTGGAATCCATGGTCATTTCTTCATCATCATTCGTTTTAGATTCTAGTCAGAGGATACATTTTGAAGATTTAATTATCGTGTCATTTCGTTTCACCTCGCTCTATTAGAGGCCGATGACCTAGCTGTTAGGCCCCTGTAAACAACAAACATCATCATAATCATCATAATCATCATCATCACCTTCCCCATGAAGGAACTGACTCGTTAGTGTTGTATAGATTTGTATAGAAACTTGCAAAATAATAATTGGACAATGTAAGAATATAATGTGAAGCTAGGACAGAAATATAATCTACTGCAGCTGCTCATTCAAGGGAAGATATAAGGAAAAAGAAGATCGAGAAGAAGACGAATTTCTTGGATTCACAATCTGAAAACTTGATTCACCTGTTCCACTAAGGAGTTGTTTCACGCTGCACCATCTACAGCAAAAATCTCTATGATGGTAGCCGACCTTCTAAAAGGAGATGGCACTTGAAGAATATGAAGAAGGGGAAGAAGAAGATAAAGGGGGAGCTATTTTAAAACTGAACTGCGCGAGGCCGAATCGGAAGACATTAAGAAACAAGTAAGAACCGTATTGAATAAATGAATAGCAAGCACCGACTAATGAAACAAACATTTATCAGGAAACATGTGATGAGATACATATATGCACTAGAAGATTCGGATAAGGAGAAGTTATGAAATGCGCTAGACAAAACAATCACGCTGTTTGAAAATCATGTGACTGTATAACACAGTGCGAGTGACAATCAAAAGATAATGTTCAGGAAGAGTGAAATAACATCGGAAGGAATCTGTCTGGTGTTGCACCTAAAGCTCAGGAGAAATCGTTGATAGTAGAAAGCAGATAATGACTAAAATATGTATCAGGGAAAAATTCGTTGTTAAAGTACAGAAAGTCATAAGAAAGCTAAACATTCCTTTTGGTAAAGACCGGAGTTCATAGCGTTCGTAGTGGACCAATTTGAGATAATTTCAAGTATAAATAAACACTTGCAGCGGCTCGTATTTGGTCCGCAAAGGAATCATATAAACAAAAGAGAACGAGTTGGCCGTGCGGTTAAGGTCACGTAGCCGTCATCTTGCAACCGGGAGATGGTGGGTTATGCTGGTTATGTACCTTAATTAAGACCATGTTTACCTTCTTCTCACTCATAGCCCTTTCCTATCCCACCGTCGTCATACGACCTTTTTGCGTCGGTGCGACGTAAATAAAAATTATATTTAAGCATATTCAAATACCACCAGAATTGAGCCTGCCAACTTGGCAGCAAGTCAATCCTCTACCACCTGAGCCACTCAGGTCAGCGCATAGTGTTAAATGTTTACCTCACAACCGCAGAGTGCAAATATTGTAAAAATATAAGACGTGCCGAATGAATTGTTTATTGTGAACTAACGCTACCGTTGAATGCCGGAAACAGACTTACTTCTAACAGTCTACGTTCTTGCACACTGTAAAATAGGAAATATGCTCATCTGGAAATGAAGTCACGCTTTAATAGCAATTCTCATAACGGCAGACTATCTGAGGAGGATCTTGTGTACTCAGCATTAGATTGATGGGGGCTAACATTTATCCTCCCTCCATCGTCCGCTAGCAAGCTCGCTGCTATTTAAACATGAGGCCGATCAAATACTGCAGTTCCCGTTGATTCGGAAAGCCTGTAAATTGTAAGTAAATTCCGAAAATATCTAATTTTACAGAAAATTCAGAACTTTGTTTACATTTAAATAGCAAATGTGGTCGGTCACATACAAAAATGTTAACACTTCACCTGAAAAACATGGGGAGTAAACCTAACCGAAGTCTGCAATTACCACTGGTAAAGAAGAAAGCACTGTACTAGGTTCGCTATAATATCCAGGAGAACTTGGACATGACCGTAGAGTTAAGGATAGAGAGAACCCGAACCGCATTCTTTAGGATTTAAAAATATTCTCTGCAATTATAGTTTAATAATGCTAGTTAGGTTCAAAAATGTGTAAAAATAAATAAATAAATAAATAAATAAATAAATAAATAAATAAATAAATAAATAAATAAATAAATAAATAAATAAATAAATGCAATGTTTAATCTTATAGCAGTTGTATAGTATTATTTGAAGTACTCCCTTATACTGTATCTGAGTTGACTATGTAAGTACAGAAGATATTATAAGTAGAATTTTGTAAACAATATATATTTATTAATAATGAGCTGTGTGCTTAATAGAAAAAAAGTTAGTGTTAATTGTTTAATACTGTATTCTAGGAAAATGTCTTCTTTTCTTGTTAATTTAAAATCTGGTGCTTGATAATAATGTCTTTTAGTGTACAATGGCACCGAGGTAGACACCTCATTTGTAAATAAAGGTTTCATATTCTATTAATGGTCATGTGAATAGTCATAACTATCGCTATTGCTGTGCAGAAAATCCTGATGATGTTTATGAAGTCCCTCTTTATGATGGGAAGGTAGTTGTTTGGTGTGCTGTTAGTGAAAGACGAATAATTGGGCCTATTTTTTTTTCGAGACGACAGTAAATTCATAGAGGTACCAAGATAACATTGTGACCTCGTTCTTCCATCAGTTGACGGAAGAAGAAAAGTCGCGTGAGTGGTTTCAACAAGATTCATCCCCTATTCACACAGCAGAAGGTTCCGTTATTACAACCTCGGAAGTGACTGCAGACAGAGTGAGCGGTGCTGGTCTATTTCTACCCCTCGTTCTCCAGATGTAACAGTGTGTGATTTTCCTTCTGGGGTAAACTGGGAAAAATGTATTGAACAAGTCATCACACATGAGAGGACCTGAAAAACACACTACGAATGAAATCAGAAACATTACAGCGGCAGAACTCACTCGTGTCAGCCAGAATGTGGTTACCAGATACAATGCATCTATAACCCAGGAAGGACGATACTTACAGCTTCTTTTATAAGGTAAGATTTCATAAAAGATTGTATACTCGCTTAAAGCAAGGCAGCCGCGCGCGACAAAAGTTCGGCTGAGGCAGCTGCTGTACCGCAGGGTACAAACATCGTTTATATGAGATAACCTGTACATCATAGACCTGGAGTTCATCCGAAAATGTGTGTAACGAGAATAGTGTATGTAACAAAGTGTGTGACGGAAGTGACCTAGCAACCGTATAGGGTGTGATGTAAGGACGTGTGGATGCTAGGACAGACAATGTTACCTAGCAACCGCACAGGCTATGTCTTATGGCTGGCGATCATCTGAAATTAGCAACCGTTGATGGATGGCCATGAGCTGGAGACATATAACATGAGACATACCAGTATTGATGTTCATTTGGTTTTCCAATAGGGAAATATGACACCATTATTTTTATTAAACCTACTTCTTATTGTTCAAGATTAATTGTCACGGACCCAAAACAAAATTTCTTCACAATCGCTTTCCGAATACGTGTGGATGTGTTGCAATACTATGTTATGTCAAACCACAGTCACTTTCACATCATCATAAAGGGTAAAATTCAACGGAAGTGGGATAGCGCTAGTAGAACAACACTGTACCTAAAGATATGAAGGTATCACATGAGAAATCTAACTTCGAACAGAACTGGATATGGAACAGAAAGAGAACGATTAAAAATACGTGAATGACCTCTTAATGATATTACTTCATGCAAAATGCAGCAGAGTACTTCCAAAGTGAAGTGTACTTCATGTTGCAGTTCAGGAGCGCCGAGGGCTAGAGCGTGGTTCAGATTCGAAGCAGCGAGGAGAAGGCTGCACTATTAATTGAGTGGTTCGCTTCGGGGGACCAATAGCCAGAATACTGGTTCCATTGTGACAATACCTTAAGCTACTTTAGAAAGTGGAAGCACTTATCTGCTGTCTGCGGGATAACAATAATCGATACAGACTAATAAATGCAGTGGGATATCTGCGGATCGACATAGTAGTTGTACATAGGTGCACTAGCTACTCATAGGCATATAAATGTACTACAGTATAATTCGAAAAGTATGATCGAATACGTCTCTATCACATTGTTTTGAAGAGATGAAAGTTGATAACGACACAGGAGAGTTGCCGATAAACATGAAATTCTTTCCGAGCTTTAAGGTCGTAGAAAACTAAATGTAACTCTATCACACACAAATTTGTTCGCATAGCTAGAAAATAAAGTTTACACTAAGTGTACTCTATATGACAGGCGTGATAAAAAAATTAGGTCCATCACCACTGTAAATAGTCCCATGTTCCTGCTCACGTACTGAAGAACGTGCTTCATATGCATGCAGTTATGTAAGTTGGGTGGCCTGTCGTTACAGGTGCTTCGAGTAATAGGTTTTCACACCAGATTTACGATCTTTCAACAAACTCTCTGCTTCATATTTGTAGTGTAAGAGTTTACCTTAAAAGAGAAAGCATTGATTAACGTAAAACGTAAAGAGAAGTTCATTTTATTCACTGCGAAGTGCAATTTCATATACAATTAGGATATAAAACGCCTGGAAATAATGGAAATGTGGATATGGAGGAGGATAATGAAAATTAGTTGGACAGAGAAGAAGTCAAACAATAGGGTCCTGAAGGAAATAGATGAAACTAGGGAATTTATCAACACTGTAGAAAAGAGGAAAAGCAAATTCCTTGGCCACACACTTCGCGAGAAAATATTTTGACCAGAAATGGTCATCAGAGGAGAGACAAATATGTTTGCAGCGACAAGGCCTTGCCTTTAGGTTATGAATGAATGAAGAGTAGACCATCCTCTTGCACAGGTAAAATATGGAGATTACGGACACCTTGGGAATTTGAACTGAAAATCTACTTCTCCAAAGCACGTGTTAGTATAGGCCACCCAACTTACTATTATAAGCTACAGGTTTATGTAGCAAAGGCAAGCGGCACAAGTTCCGCCAAAAGTTAGTCTTTATTATTTCTAATTACATTCAAAATGAGTATGTTCTACAACAGTTTATATTTCCAGTCTCAGAAATAATAATAATAATAAGAAGAAGAATTATACAGCTTTTCCTACTTCTGTGGGGTCGCGGGTGCGAACTGCGTCCCACATGTGGACTTGTCCCTGTTTTACTGCCGGATGCCCTTTCTGACGCCAACCCAATATGGAGGGATTTAATCACGATTGCGTGTTTCTGTGGTGGTTGGTAGTGTAATCTGTTGTCTGAATATGAAGAGGAAGGTGTTGGAACAAACACAATACACCTAGTCCCCGAGATAGAAGAATTAATCGGACGCGATTAAAATGACCGACGCAGCCGGGAATCGAACATAGGACTCTCTGAACCGAAGGCCTCAACGCTGACCATTCAGCCAATGATTCAGACAGTGTGTATTTGGAACACCCAGTACAGTTTTATAAGTGTTCTTGCTTCTTCTTTAGGTAACATTCGTTAGAGCGAGACTGCACAATGGAACATACATATATCTAGGTATTTATATAAATACATACATGCAATCAATTACTGTATTTAAGGCTGTTGCCGAGGTGACAAATTCCCTACCTCGTGTTTAACTACTGGAGTCTTCTATGGAATCGGAAATCTATCGGCTTTCTCCCTTGATAAATTTTTCTGGTCGCTAATTATATGTATTTATATCTAGACTGCTATGTCTGTAAGCTTTCAATGTGCAACTCTCCGTGAAGTGAACGCCTCCGTAAATCATAAATCATTTCAAACTGATTCTAATGATCGTCGCCTCCGTCGCCCTGTTTCTCTTACCCTCCATAGCGGAGTCCCAGGTAACCAATCTTCCTCCGCTTACATCCTGCAGTACCACCACAAAATCGGCTCTATGCTTACAGCTTTATTCTCCGTAAATATAAGTAAGACCGCCTCTATGGTGTCGTGGTTAGTGTGATTAACTGCTACCCCGGAGGCTCGGGTTCGATTCTAGGCTCTGCCACGAAATTTGGAAATTGGTACGAAAGCTGGAACGGTGTGCACTCAGCCTCGGGAGGTCAACTGAATATTTAATGTCATCTGTCTGAATATTCCGTACATAGGACTCAGCTGCTTTTCGTTGATTGTAGTAACACTCTGCGAATAAAAGCAGCATATCTACAAGTTTGTCATTGCACATTGCACAGAGCACTCCCGCGGTGTTGGAGGAAATTGAATTTCCTGTTAGTTTATAACCCCTGCAACTCGGCAACTCTTCCGACTTTATCTTGTTGCATATAGCTGTCCCGTGAAAGATACTGAACGCTCCTCTAGCAAACCAGGTAGAACATCATTTCTACTGATACAAATTACATTAGAAAAATTGTTAACTCTGACGAAATATTGGAAAATGATAAAAACCTATGTATAGTCACTCAAGAAAGGGAACGAGCGCATGGTCTTTTATGTTACTCGCATTTAATACTGTGGAACTAGAATAATTCGAACCTCAAGGTACAATTACAAAATTCAAATTATCCACAAATTCAAATAAAATAAATGTTAGAAAAATAACTCGAACATTATATTTTTCAAAAGAAACGTATTGGCGTATAAATACATATTTTACGATCTACTTTATCTGTTTATGGATACAGCACAGTATTTAGACATTTTGTAGATACTGAATATACCGTACGTGTTAGTCTTAACGCCATTAGAAGTCACATTTGCTGCTTGTTAAAAGAGTTAGAGAACATAGCTTGGTTTCTTGATTTAATTATCTCTCCATGATGTGTGAATCTATATGATTTATGTCCTTTTCCAGCCTTTCCCATTGACAGTTCCACTGCTCGAAATTTTGTCTTCATTTTTCAAATAAGCCGATAGCGTGTTAGATGGGATTTCGTACTCCTTAGCTATTATAGATTCCTTTTTTAGACCCTTTTCCACTTCCCTAATCACTGTTACATTTCCGGCTAAAGTTTTTGATTTGCACGCTTTAGGTTTTCACAAGGACATTGTCACACTATCCATGCCGAAGAAAAGATAAGCAGAAATTCTCAAACAATGCTGTCCCTTCTAACGGTGCCGAATCAGTAAGCACACACGACCGCTTGACTCTGTGGCGCAATAGTCAGTTCAAAACAAGGGTAAAGGAGTGTTCGAGTGAGGCGGAATGGGTAAGAGGAAAGAACAGTGGCCTCACAGGCGGCCCGGAGGGGTAACGAGACGGAAGCTTCCCGCCTTCAGCCCGTTCCAACAAAGTCTAGCCTACTGTTCAGAAAACACGAGTTGTGAAATCGTATCGTTGACGTAAAATAATTCGAATTATCCAAAATAAATGTTGAATTGCCCATGATTTTATAACAATGTTTACATTTAAAATGCTAGGGACCAATAAAAATATTCCCATCGAAGACGATTTTGAATTATAGAAGTTCGAATTACCCAAGTTCCAATGTAATTTATCAGACATAATTTTATGTACTATCAAAGTATAATTCATTTCTCAAGTAGATACAAACCCTGTGGATGTATTCAATAAATATTCTATCTCTATGCTAGGTTGTTTCTGAGAAAAGTGGACCTAGGAGGAACGTATACAATACTGTTCGCTCATTCCTTTATTTTGTTGAGCAACGTGTACGTCTATTGACATTAGACCTGTACGAGTTAACCCTCTGACGCCCTGCGCTATATACCTCTCTCAACAGGTATGATGCTTCTCTTTATTCTTAACTGACACATAAT
The DNA here is from genome assembly GCF_040414725.1 of Anabrus simplex. Lineage (NCBI taxonomy): Eukaryota > Metazoa > Arthropoda > Insecta > Orthoptera > Tettigoniidae > Anabrus > Anabrus simplex. Next base: position 412,736,119 of record NC_090268.1, read on the forward strand.
TACCATTGAATCATTAAGAGGCTCTTCTAGAAATAGTTCTAATTTAATATTAGGCAGTTGCATCCATTTTTTTGTATCAGCTGGTATTTTCTATGAAAATTTTGTATTTCTAAAATGGAAACTGAAATTGGTTCGCAATGTATTTGCTGATGATTTACGTGAAGGAAACACAAAGCTACTTGTTGATATGGCATTCTGCACACTTGTCGGCCCTTACTTACATTCAGGGGTTGCTCCATCTGTCTCCATACGTATTGAGCGGAATAGCCGGATCATTTATGTTCCTCCTAATGCCACGAGTAGTTCATATCGACTGAAATCAGGTCCAGAATGAGATTTATATGTACTGGGTCATCCAATTATCTTGGAACCGGAGTGGTGGGTGAGAGTGACTAAGCCAACAACTGCGCGGGAGGGAGGAGAGTCTATATGACTTCAAATTTATTTATATATTTAAATATTGACTTAGCATACGATATAATACAAAGAAGAACATTTTGTTCTAACTTGAGTACAAATTATGTTTGTAGACGGCATAATAATAATAATAATAATAATAATAATAATAATAATAATAATAATAATAATAATAATAATAATAATAATCAATGCGATGAGGTCTGCTAGGATCTACATGCCAATTTCAATTCATCCTTCCTTGTTATTATATCTTCCGTTCTTTCCAGTATTTCTTCATCGTTGCACTATACTTAATTCTTCTCCCTTCATACCACTTTAGATCGGGTTTACTCTTCATCCTTCATTGGAATCCTTGCTTCTTTAAAACCTTCTTTATTTAAAATCTCTCTTTCCATAGTTCCCTCTCCTCTTGTTTTATGTCTTCCTAAATCTTTCTTGACCTCTTGTATTCAACTTGTTATTGACATTTTCTTCCAAAGGTAGGCCTACTTGAATAACTCTTTAGTCAGTCTATTCTTATCCCTTCTATAGATATGTCCAAAAAATATTAATCTCATTTTTCTTATTGTTTCTTTTATATTTTCTATGTGTTGTCATATTTACTTGTTTTCATTGGACCTAAGATTTGCTCTCATGATTCTTCTTTCTATCACTTCCAGTTAATCTAAACTGTAGTTCAAAGTTGATAATCACTTGCGTAAAGACATTCTGGTTTTACCACTGTATTGTAGTTCCGTATTTTCAGATTTATAGATAAGCATTCCTTGTAAAAATTCTTAGTGTTGCCATACTCTCTGTCTACCTTGTGTAACCTTTCTTATAAAGCAGATTTTTCTAAACCATTTTATTATCTTATTATGTATAAATTTTTAGCACTCAGCGTTGCTCGAGAGGAGTGAAATTACGAACACTTTGAAATATTGAAAATGTTAGGGAGGTAATAAAGGCTTGAGCTGTCTGGATTAAATCGGGAAGACATCCTAAACCAAACAAAGTATAGATCAGTTGTCGACAGCTTCAGAGGCTTCCATGACGAACAGAGAATAAATAGCGAATGGTTGAGAAAAGTAGATAGGCTGCCCGAGCAAGAAGACAAAGATTTTGGGCTGCAGAGAAGGCTTCCAATAATGTGTGATTTTTGCTTAACGTGATCTCAAATGGCCGCAAAACGAATATAATAATTATAATAATAGTACCAGGCGAGTAGGCCATGCGGTTAGGAACGCGCAGCTATGAGCTCGCATCCGGGAGATAATGGGTTCGAACCCTACTCGGCAGCCCTGAAGATGGTTTTCCGTGGTTTCCCATTTTCACACCAGGCAATAAACTGGGTCTGTACCTTAATTAAGGCCACGGCCACTTCCTTCCCATTCCTAGGCCTTTTCTGTGCCATCGTCGCCATAAGACCTATTTGTGTCGGTGCGATGTAAAACAAATACCAAAATAATAATAATAATAATAATAATAATAATAATAATAATAATAATCATCATCATCATCATCATCATCATCTTGCTTTTATGTTCCATTAATTACTTTTATGGTGTTTGGAGGTGCTGAGGTACGCGAATTTTGTCTTACAGGTGTTGTTTTACATGCCAGATAATCTATCGGCACGGGTATGACATACTTGAGCACCTTCAAGTATCACCGGACTGAGTCAGGATCGAACCTGCAACACGGGCTCAAAAAGCCAGCTGAGCCACACAGCCTGGCGTGCATATCATAGATACTAGTTACTTCAAGGCAACGAACGCCGTGCAATGAAGTGTTGTATTAGATAGGAGCTGTAATTTCAACAGGAGCGATGTTAAGTGCCACACAATTTGTCAGCCTAATACTTGACGCTATCGACCTGACATAATTTCCTTACGGAGTCATTCACGTTACACGAAGCCGAGTTATCTCAGGTGTTGAGAAATGAACGCCGCTCTTGATAAATCTGCTAGGCTGAACCACGCCCTATTGCGGCCTCGCCGAAAGGATGGCTCTGATTGTAGAGGCTCCCTAACGGAAAATACAAATCCCGCATTCGTAAGCGATTCCTTGGTCTCCAAGCACGCTTCATTCTCTGCATAGCAATGAGGATCTCCCATCTTTACGGCAGGAGAATTAATGTATAAATAAGGCTATCGGTTGATTCCTCGCACGCAGTAAAATTTGAAACCACCCACAACGTTGTACATGTCAGCTGCAAACTCACGAATCATCCACTAACAATTCATGCAGCAGAAAACAATATTCTCCTTAAATTTCCATAAATATTCATTGAAGATAAATGCTACGTAATAAAAATACATGCAGAGTGGGAATAATGTCTAAGTTACTGAAGCATTAAACGTGTTTTGCATGAAACAGTACGGGCCGGTGTTGCCTACAATGAAATATTACAATCCGCTAATCCACTATGCTAATTCCACTAGAAATCCGAAAGATTCTTCAAAAGTTGTTTTAATGTAATTTAATAATAAATAAATAAATACATAACCAACCAAACAAAACCAAAACCAAACCCCATGGCGCAACAGCCCCGAAGGGCCATGGCCTACAAAGCGACCGCTGCCCAGCCAGAAGGCCTGCAGATTATGAGGTGTCATGTGGTCAGCATGCGAATCCTCTTGGTCTTTATTCTTGGCTTTTGAGACTGGGGCCGCTATCTCACCGTCAGATAACTCCTCAATTGTAATCACGTAGGCTGAGTGGACCTCGAACCATCCTTCAGATCCAGGGAAAAATCCTGAACCTAGCCGTGAATCGAGCCCGGGGCCTCCTGGTAAGAGGCAGGCACGTTACCTCTACACCGCGGGGTCGGTAGTAAATAAATGCATACATAAATAAAATGTTTAGACTTGCGTAATTTTTTTCGAGTTGGAACGAAGCCTAATAGGGCATAGAACTGGGAATGGTTGCGATAGCGCTACTTAGTTAAAAGAAAGTATGAAATTTTAAATTTAGGATAATCTAGTGCTTAATAGTTACCGCTTGTTGACAAGCCATGCCCTCTAAGTCAACGCAAAAAAACGGTACTGTATTACACTCATCAGGCATTAGGATATTGTTACACCGTAAAATGTTCCGCGAAATGTTAAGAGACCAACATCTGTTGATTCGTCAATGATGATACTGTAAGTGACAGTCACCTACTGTATTTTTTTCAACTCATTTATGAAATGAGGGCTAAGTGTGTTTTTAATTATTGCAATACAGTTCGTTCTATGCATATGAAAAAGTCTGGCAACATCGTCTTCCAAACTTCGGCAAAGTGATAATTGGTTAATAAACTACAGTGTTGGGGAATAAATACACTGGATGTTTTAACATACGCACACATTAAGTACAATGAGTCAATGTTGTCACTGATGCGTTCACGGCCCGTACTTATAAACATGATACTGTATAGGCTTTTAGGCTTATGCCATGTCAAGGAAACAAGGTGAAAATCCACTGGCCGCTAAATGCATTTGTTTCGCCGCTAGAAGGATTTAGAATCCGCACGATTTAACGGGAAATCCGCTTTGTTTGCAACACTGGTACGGGCGAAGTATGCGAGAGGATCAAATCAAACAATCCTGTGATGGACCTAGGCCTACAAAGCCACCACTACTCATCCCAGAGGCCTGCAGATAACGAGTTGCCGCATCGCCCGATTGACGAATTCTCTCGGCCGTTATTCTTGTCTTTATTGATCGGTGCTGCTATTTCACAGTCATATAGCTTCTCAGCTGGTCCCACATTGGCTGAGTAGACCCCGAAACGGCCTCGGATCAAGATAAAATTTCGCTGAATCACTCCGTCTCCTGAATGCAGAGCTGTAGAGCCACGGTAGAGCCGGTACGGTCGAAGCGGACTCTGCATCCGCCGTCGAAGGTTTTCATTCTCAGCACAGGCCGGTGAGTGCTGCCTCAACATTATCAGAGGTACAACTTACACTGGTATATACTCCAACCCAAACCACCTCATTTCGAACTTCGGTAAATATGACACTGAATGTCTTCGCTACAAAATACCCAAGTCCCTTCTAAATTGCCCAACTTTCAGGGTGCAAGCAATACCCTGACCAGCTCGATTCCGTTCACAAAGTATCACCACTTCTACACCTATACAGTCTAGCTGAATATATTGTCGAAAGTGCACTCCACAAGGCCGAAGGGCTAAAATTGCTCTATGGATTTGGGCTCCACCCACAATCCGTCGATATGCGTGGTCTGTCCTGGATATGTTATCTATACTGGAGACTCTGGTTGAATTTAAGCACAATTCACCGTGGCCACAAACGGGATGGATGACCACTGACGCATCTAACACAGGTGACTGGATCTGAGACATGACCCCCTCAAACTGTAATAACTACAAATACGTAGGTCTTGCGCCATTGACATTTAAATAGTTGACCGCAGGAAACAAATAAGGACGGTTCATATTCTACAACCTAAAGAAAAGCTCACTGTGTGTCAGATTATGCACCAAAGCTACTCCTTCCTCCTGTCCATCTGGGAAGGGGTAAACGCAATAATAGGAGTGTGATCAACACGCTGTCTACCTAGATTCACACACCAATAAGCGAAAGTAATTTTTCTTTTCAAATCAAATAACAAAATTGTCAAAAGATATTTATAATTAGTTTATTTAAACAATTAAAAATTTGTTCTACATTCAACAAAACTAAATGAAGGACATGCTGTATTTTGTAACATGTTAGTCAAAGAAGAAATTGACCTAAACGAAATGTATCACGATATACAGTTTTAGCTCAGATCTGAGGAATATTGATATTTCATGGTTTATGGAAATCGCGTCTTCAACGTTACGTGATGTAGAGTGTAGTCTGCATTGATATCAGTCCTAGGTTGATTCAGGATAACTTGGAGTAAGAGACATAAAAGAAGCAAGAATTATTAGAAGTAAAATTGGTAGGAAATGACAGGAGGACATGCGCAATGACGAATAAGGACCAGCAAGGAAGTAAGCAGATGAATAAAGCTGTTACTACGTTATAGAACCGCTCCGAATATGGGTTCATATGGGGAGATTTGAGGAGGGTATATTTCCTATGAAAACAATGTTTTCGCCCATCGAAGGTAGAAAAAGTTGAAGAAGATGAAGTTGTCTATAATTAAACTCAGTTCTTAGTCGATTCTGAGTTATAAAAACTGGACGAGGACATAGAGCTAACTGTAATTATGGAAGCGCTTAGAGACTTGCAGACTGAACGCTGAAAGGCAAAACCTTTTAAGAGACGAACGTTGAGTTGATTGCAAGACTCCGTCTCACATAAAGTTAACTTGTGAATGATGGCAAGGAACCATTGCGTAATAGTAATAGTTATTTTTAACATTTCTCTACATAATTTATGCATATCATAATTTTGCCGAACAGGCGTTCATTTACGTGCGGAAAATCACCGAGTTGTCGTAACCGACATTTCCAAACGCCACCCGCCTCAGCACTGATTCAACCCGCTATGTTGGAAACAGTAATCTACTACTCGTTTGTCATCATCTTCAACTAATCAATTGCAGGCATCCATTCGCTGGTGAGGATAACGATTGTAGTCCAAGTGGATTAACCATGCCTATTATTATGGGTTCTTAGGTGAGTGAAGAGACAAATTCCAGAACCGACAGCTAGTGCAGAATGTTCACACATCAAATTTTCCAAAGCTATCAGTTATTATCTGATTTTCTCGTTCTCTTCTTGTGCGATCTCTTTTATCAGTTTCATTCCTTCGTTGCTACTGTTCAAAATGTTGTAGGCAATAGGTCACCTTATCTGCCGATTAGGTGCTACAACTTCGCAGTCGCTGATGACGAATTGTCAAGTCTTTATATTAGACTTTAGGTGTCCTTGAGCAAACGGCATGAGCGCGGGAAGATTCGAGAGCAGCTGACTTATAATACTTTGTGTTGTAAAGACTAGATGGTGACATTCGGAGTCCAGGCGCAAGCAAAGCTGCAGCAATTCAATTCAATTCAATTCAATTCAATTCAATTCAATTCAATTCAATTCAATTCAATTCAATTCAGTTCAATTCATTTTTTACTTACTGTCTATACAACTTTACCAGCATTGTCAGACAACATCAAGCTGTACCATAATTATATACAAGAAAAAAACACATATACTAATTTATATACAAATGAAAACCACATATTCTGATTTACAGTTCATTTATGTAATACATGCTCCTGTGAATTAAAAGATATCGTCGGCAGATGCAGAGTGGGTCTCGGCCCTCAAGTGGCCACGGCTAATCCGTGGTCCAACAGCTCTGCACTCTGACCGGCCAACCGAGCAGAGGAGGGGTGGCGACGGCTCTACCGTGGGTGTACGCCTCTGCATTTGGAAGACGGGACAGGGCTGAACCTCAGGGCTGGCCCCAACCGTCGGCTGTCCTGAGAATGGTTTTCCGTTGTTTCCCATTCTCCTGCACTAAGGCGAATGCCGAGAAATTTCGTAGAATAGACCACGGGCGCGAACCCCCTCACCTTCTCCGAGCATCTCCTTCACCGTCACAAATCTCCCAGCCTGAGAGACGGCGTCATCGTCTAAGAGGCCCGCCTTTCCCTTCAGGGGAGGAAAGAAAATTTTTTAGTAGTAGTAGTAAGAGGTATTTTAATGACTTTCGAAACGTTTTCCAATTCAGATTTTGTATATTCTTAGGCAGTTTGTTCGTTATAGAGTAACATACTCTTCACATACGGACTATGGTCCTTTTTAGTGCGTTGGAAACTCATCTGGTAATCATTCCTAATTCTTGTGTTAGAATTGAGGACCAAAGATGGAAGAGGGTGAAAATGCCGAAATATGAAAAATGTGTGGTTTTTTATGGTACTAGCAATGCCTCATATGATGGTAACTTGTGCATGTGCCTGAGGTCATTGGTTTAGTTGGTAGGAAGTTCAAAAGGTAGAGCCACAGTTCAATGTGCCCAGCTGAGTTTGGTGGGGAAGGGTGAATGTGCCAGCGTCTCGCGCTGCAATTCCTCTGTGCTGTCCATTGCGTCAGTGTACTATCACTCATGTATTTTATCATTTCTGAGCCACTTAATTTAAAAAATTAAATTTATAGAAGCTACATATTGTTGCGTAATTATACGAAATGTATAGGATGTAGTATTTCACTTCAAAGGATGTAGGTTACCATTAATTCCTGGTCTCGTTTGGTAGAGAAGGCTGAAAGTGCCACTCTGGTCGGGAACAGTATTGTTGGTGTTTACTCGGAAACATGTTTGTGGTCCTCAATTGTGAACCTCAATGTTACTTATAGTAAATGTTTTGTTGTGCTTAACAAACAATAAATTTGTATATAAGGAGGAAAGTGTCATGATGTTATGAGAGAATGTTTGCAAGTACTTTGATTCGGAATGCGAAGAATGAACCTTGGAGGTTGCCTTTTTCGAGTGTAAAGTCGTCACTGTACTCATTTGCCACACAATTCCACACAACAATCCCATAGCTCAAGTGAGGGTATATTATTCTATCGTACACTTTTAGTAATTAATTTCTGCCTACAATTATCGATAGCCTACGTAATAAAAATATCCATTTGTTCAATTTTTACACACATAGATAACATAGTTCTTCCAAGACAAATGACTATCTATAAGACAGCACAGCGTGACGATCCTTGAGTCCAGTTAGTGGGGTAGGCGGTGAATAGTACGGTCATGAATTCCACGTTACTTCTAAGAATTTGTTTACTGACTGTCGGAGGCAGAACTTCACATGCCTTGATGAAGGCCAATGCAATTCGCCGGAAAACTCAGCTTTATTAAATATATGTAGTGTCTTTAATCTAGTTACACATTTATTTCTTTATGTTAATAGAGTGAGCCACGAAAACCGACGTTCGTTATTTTAATAGTTCTCATTAACAGAAGCAGCTGTGTGAATTCGCAGCCAATAATTCGTTTACAAAACAATAATGTCCACGTTCACACTAAATACAGAAACTGTACCACACACAAGAAAATCTGACTTATCTGGTTGAAGCCACTTTTATTAACAGTATTCAGAATATTAACAAGATAACTCAACTTATTTCGGTCTTACTGGGGATTGATTTGTTTTCTTGAATAATCTGGGAGTAAGACTTGGCTATTTCTTCAGTATCATGACGAAATGACGTATCTTAATAATGCCAAAGTATAGAGAGCATTGACCTTGGTAGGTTAGTGCAAAAATTAAATGAAGAGAAAAGTTGACATCTGGTTTTACCCCGGGATGTGTGAATTAATAAAATCAAATCTGGTGCGCTGCACTTTGTGAAATAATTACAGACCGCAGTATAAATAGGTAGAATAATAACAATATATTGTCAACAATTTGATAATACACTACGTGGTACGAGCATGTATTCTCCAACGACGTCATACACTCCCAGCTTCCAACTCTCTATTTGCATTTTAATCGTCTCCCCCATAAACAAGCTTTCGTGTTGTGGTTCCTGTTCATCTTCCTGCAGTATGGGGCTGTTAATATCGTTGCCGCCCTAGTGCTGCTAAATCAGACTATAATGAAATTGTAATGTTTGTTCTAATTTTAGTATTACGAGAGAATAAGGGATTGTAATATGAGCAAATTTAGGTCTTGAAAGGACGCCGTGCTGCACAATCATATTAATGCACCCTGCTTGTTGCTGTATTTTCAGCCGATGGGCCTAGTAGACAGTGGAATGTAGTTTGCAGAGGTATTTGATCCACAGATGCACACAATAATGATGGTTCTGTGTTAGTAGAGGGGTGTGTAAACCATGGGGCCTAGAATTTTATAAGACGTCGTCTTGCAAATTTTCCTGGTATCCCAGTCTGGGCTATCACGTAAAGTGCTGGGCCCTTATCGTTTGAGAATAAAATGCATCTAACGGGTCTAACTCTCTACCTGTCTCTCTACGCAGTCGGATATGAAGCGAGTTTTAAGCATTCATCACTCAATCATAAGTGATCTTCATTTGGGACTGTCACCCAGATGGTAGAATCCCTATCAGTTGTTCACCCAGCCTTTTCTTAAGTGTTTTGAAAGAACTTAGAAACTTAAAGAACACTCCCCTTGATCACATATTCCAATACCTTACTCCTCATCCAATAAATTAATTATGTTCCTCAATTCATCCACCTGAATTCCAACATCTTCATATTAATGTATGAAATTGCATATATTTGAATGGAGGAATAATAAAACCTCTGACAATAAAGTTCGGTGAATAGTCCTGTACTATCAACATAGATGAACAATGCACGGCAGTGACCATACTGTCATTCGAAATAGTCTCCACCCATAAATATGCACTGCTCAGATCGGCGATATATGGCCTGGAAACTTTGCAAGAAGGCTTCCTTTGGGATGGTGTTCAAAAGCCTCGTCACGTTTCGTTGGATGTCAGGAATATCGTCAAATCTCTTTCATTTCAAAGCGAGTTTGAGTCATGGAAGAAGTCTGGGGGAGTGAGATCGGGCGAGTATGGGGGATGTTCAAGTTGCACCACCCACGTTTTTGCCATGAACTGTTTGACACTTTCCCGGCCTCCTCAAAAACGGGCGAAGCACTCGTACACACACTTCACGAACAGTGCTTGATCTTAAACACGAACCAGCATCGCATCCGTTTCTTTGGTCGTTCATATTCCTGTTCGCAGTTCAGAACCAACGCACTAAACACGCACTGTGTCAAACAGGTCTTACACGGCACAAGCGATGCTCAACTGAACAACGTTGGGAGCAGGTGGTCAAAACCTACTGCTACGTAGGTGCAGCGTTGTGTGTCGCCAGTGTTGCCGGATTGACCGTTCTGACTTCATTTACCGAACTTTATTGTCACAGGTTGTAAAAGTAACATATTAACATTGACAAAATACAGGCACCAAACACATATAATCAGCACATTTCCTTTGTTCCTGGTTCTCGTTTTCTCCTGTTTTTTAGCGTACTGCCAACAGCAACATCACAACTAGGTCATTCTGTTATTCATCCGTCCCGGATGAATCATCGTCACTGAAGCTGGTCCACGGTATCATTACTCTGAACAGCTGGAGGCTCGCGCTGGTCTCTCCTGGTACCCACCCTTGGTAACATCAAATGTATCGTTGACCTTTGCAGTTTTACAACCGGATGCTCTTCCTGATGTCAACCTCATCAGAGGAGCTAATGAAACTAATGACGTGATACGTGATAGTATACAACCCGTTTCCGGCACATAGCCTACTACTGTAGAATAGCACCAAGGAGTCTGCTCAATGGTTTACGTCTCCATCCGAAGGACGAATCACCTTCAACAGTGTTAGATGAGCACTGCGGAGACATTTGGAACTGAATCACCGAGCAAGTTGGCCGTGCGGTTAGGGTCCGCAGCTGTGAGCTTGCATTCGGGAGATGGTGCGTTCGAACCCGACTGTCGGCAGCCCTAAATATGTTTTCCGTGGTTTCCCATTTTCTGACAAGCCAGATGATGGGGCTACCTTAGTCTAGGTCACAGTCGTTTCCTTCCTAGTCCTAGTCCTTCCCTATCTCATCGCCACCAGAAAACCTATCTGTAAAAACCACGTGGTTTGGGCCACGAATCTATCAGCTTGCATTCGGGAGATCATAGGTTCGGACGCAACTCTCGGCAGCCCAGAATATGGCTTTCTGTGACTTCCTTAATTAAGGCCAGGGGCGCTTCCTTCCCACTCCTAGCCATTTCCTATCCCGTCGTCGCCATGAGACTTGTCTGTGAAGGCGCGAAGTAAAGAAATCATAGAAAGAAATACAACTAAGGGGAAGTGCATTATTGAGCATTATTAGCTGAGTGGTGGGCTTAAGTGACTTGTGTTAGTAATTATGTGTATGGGGCTATGTTTAAAGGAGAATGATTGTGGATGAATGTGATATGGCAATTGGCGAGTGAATACGTGGATACATGACGACGAGTCTTTGGCTGGAGGGGTGAGCGTCTGGTGGTATGATTAATGGGGCGTATAATTGGATATGTGGATGAAATTTATATCCCACCCACCGAACCAGCATTCCACCTTCTTACCCGTGATTGAAAAGTTGTATTAGTGTCCCTCTCACCCACCCATTATCCCACTTAGAAGACTAATTTATCCATGTATAGAAGAATAATTATTGGAAATGATGGATAGGGGATGGGCGGCGGAGGAAAGAAGCAGTCAATTATAACATGATCCGACAAAGTAATGCGCGACCATACAGCTAGCTGGAGTAAGATCAGAGATTGCACTGCCTTTTCTAGCCTCATGAACAATTCGTCTAACGTCATCATTGTTTTGTCGTGGCCCCAAATCCTCCACATCAAATGCAGTTAATTCTGTTTGATGCCATTTGCGTCGTCCTGAAGGATTTCATAAACGTAAAAGGAAATGTACAACAGACCAGTCACTGCCGTGGGCTTCGAGATCGGTGGGATCCGGATTGCAAGGGGTACGCGCCAGTTCCTAGTCAATTCCCGCAAGAATATTATTATTATTATTATTATTATTATTATTATTATTATTATTATTATTATTAGATGCGAGAAAGACCATAAAACTGCTCACGTAAAGCTCAATTAGAAGTTGTGCATTTCCTTCTTTGCCAGGCAGTCTTCAATTTTTCTCTCATCATGGTTCTTCGTTCTTCTGTCCACTTAGCTCCTGTCTTCTTCCTGTGGTTTCTCTCTGACTCTACTTCCCACTTACTGATTTTCATTCTGCAGCAGGTTCGCTCAGCGATGTGGGCCACTTTGATTCCTGATTTTTCCAAGTCTTGGCGGATTTCCGTTGTCCACCTATTTGTTTTGATGTTTTCTGTTGCCTCAAGTAAGATTCTTGTCAGTCTGTTTTCTGGAAGGCGTTTGATGTGTCCGTAAAATTTCAGGCGTCTTCTTCTGGAGTCGGACGCAAGGTTTGAGAGCTCTTCGGTTTTTGTACGAGAGTGCAGTCGCTATCCTTCGTCAGTCAGTTTTGGGCCGAGAATTTTTCTGATGATTTTACGTTCCTCTTTCAGGATGTCTCCGAGTACTGTATTATTATTATTATTATTATTATTATTATTATTATTATTATTATTATTATTATTATTATTATTATTATTATTATTATTATTATTATTTGCTCCTTGTTTAACGTCCCACTATCACAATGAAGGTTTCCCGTGACGGAAGAATGGTTAAGGGCAGGATTGGGAAGGTAACGGCCGTACACTCCAGCACTTACCTGGTGTGAAAACGGGGAACCACGGTAAACCACCTCCAGCGCTGCCGACGGTGGGATTCGAGCCCACTGTCTCCAGAATGCGACACTAACCGCACTGCCCTGGTCAACTCCTAGTATATTTCCTTGTCAGTGGCTGAACACATTTCTATACACGTTACCAGTCAAAGACTCCTTGCTAATGGTAACCACACTGAAATGAAATGAAATGGCGTATGGATTTTAGTGCCGGGAGTGTCCGAGGACAAGTTCGGCTCGCCAGATGTAGGTCGTTTGATTTGACGCTCGTAGGCAACCTGCTCGACGTGATGGGGATGAAATGATGACGAAGACGACACATATATCCAGCGCCCGTGCCAGGGCAATTAACCAATTATGGTTAAAATTCCCGACCCTGTCGGGAATCGAACCCGGGACGCCTGTGACCAAAGGCCAGCACGCTAACCACCTAACCATGGAGCCGGACACCGCACTGGCATCGTGGAAATTAGCCTTAAATGTCCGTGAACGACTTGTTCTGGCCTTTTTCCAAATTTCTTGCGGTTAGCACTTCGAGAGTGTAACGGACCCAGTTTTACGGCCATATGCCCTTCCTGTTGCCCACACCATGTGGACGGGTGTAATCAGTATTGAGTGTTTCTGTGGCGATTTGTGTGCACAGGAAGAGGTGTGTATTCGGAAAAACAAATACCTGGACCTAGAATCGAACGAATTAACCACATGCAGTTAAAACCCACAGCCCGTCCAGGAATCAAACCCGACACCCTCTCAACCGAAGGCTAGTACGCTGACCTTTTGGTCAATGAGCGGTACATCGTACATGCTTCCTTCTTGGAAATGATTACGTTATCTGTGGGCTTTTGATGCAAATTATTGTGCTTAGAACTAGGAGACTCAGAATATTTCTGATGTGCTGTTATGTATTCAAAAGTCATCTCCCATGAAGACCCTTGGAGGGGTGGAAAGGAAGGCTTTCACTATTTTATAATCCCAGCTCCTGGTGAAGTACAGAGGTTAGCTGTAAGCCCGGTCACCATTGCCCCCAGGAATTAACCTGATACTCGTTTTTGGTGTTGGATGAGTGAATCCAAGCCATGTAAAGGTTCAGAAGTGGAAATCTCGTTTCTCAATTTTTCGACTTCCTGGCGAGGAATCGAACCCACGTCCTTTCGGGTGAACCTAGCACGCCCTTACCGCCTCGGTCCCTGCTGTTATATGTTAGTATTTACAATGTAAATGGCAATTGATTGATCTATGTGCCGTTGTACTTCCTATGGCTGACAAAGAATGTTTGTGGACTTGGTAAGTTGCGTAATTATGAAATACGTTGTCTTCTTGATAGTTTAGCTTTTATTAGTTCACTACTGTGTTTCGTATCATGTGTAGGGTTCCTAGTTTTTTCACTTTGTTTGGAACATTTTCCCACCATATCGCACTACTTTGAAAAGCACTAATAATGGCCAAATAAGTAAATAAATGAATTGGATCGGCCACTCTTTGAGGAGGGACTATTTACTGAAAGAAGGAATAAAAGGGTTGGTGAAAGACAAAAGAAGAAGAGGAGGGAAAAGATATTAAATGCTCGACAACATCAAAGGAAAGAAGTATTCGGAGATGAGAAACTTGCGTATGGACAGGCAAGACAGACAGACAAGACCTGCCATAAGGCAGAATAGCTGAAGGATGATGAGTATTTTAATGTCGCTCTAACACACCGAATTGTTTATTTATTTATTTTATTTATTTATTATGGCTTCTTTCATGTGGCGAAGTTAGGGCACACGGCCCTCTCTTACACTTAACCACAATACAACAAATAATATTAAGGTTGCCTATTACTAATTATACTAATTATACTATTACCTAAATTAAGCTTAAGTTTCACACCCACAAAATATGCAGCTTATTAGCTTATTAGCTCGTTACTTCAGTCCTCTTTTCTATCTCACACAGACACTTGCACACACACTTACAATGTACACACTTATCAACTACCCTTACGTTTACATTACATAAAACTAACAGAAACAATTTTTAATTTTACAATTACCAATCACACGCACACAATACACACCAATACACACTTCAATCGGTAACTCCCAACAGGAAGTCTCGGCAAGATATTTTAAATATGAGGAAAGAGTCAATGCCCCTGATACTTACTGGCAGGCAATTCCAAAGCCTGGAACCGGTTACAATGAAAGATTTATTATACACAGAAGAGTGGTGAAGAGGAATAGCTAGAGTGGAGCTCGAGCGAGTGTTACGATTATGGAAGGAAGAGAGGAGTTACTATGCAGGAGTTTGTGTATTAAGACAAGTATATGATATTCACGTCTCTTATCAGGTTTTAACCAGTGCTTGATATTAAGGAGTAATATGCACATTATCCCTTAGGTTAAAATTAATCTAAGGCAACAATTCATAATACGCTGCAGTTTCCTAGTTTGTTCTTTAGTAGCGTCTACCAAGATAACATCACAGTAGTCAAGGATAGGAAGAATTAGGGTCTGTGTTAATCTTTGCCGCATATTTAGTGGTATAATATCTTTATTTAATTTCAGTGGGTGTAGAGTAGCAAACACCTTCTGACTTACGTTTTTGATATGTTCTGTCCAATTTAGAGTTTCAGTCATAGTCACCCCAAGATTTCTCACTGTTTTACTGTACGGGATTGTGCTATTATTTATTTGTAGAGGAGGAGTGATCGAATCGTTGATCTTATGCAGGAGCTTCTGGGAACCGACAATGATAGCTTGCGATTTTGATGGATTTATGAGAAGTCTGTTTGCGAGAGCATATTCACTGAGTTTTTTCAGGTCATCATTTATGCATTTTACTGCGTTTGGTAATTCACTTAAGCTGCAATGGTAATAAATTTGGAGATCATCAGCATATAGGTGATAATTACACGTTTTTAGAGAAGATGAAATGTCATTGATATACAATGTAAAAAGCAAAGGTCCTAAAATACTACCTTGTGGCGTGCCAACTTTCCTTGTACGCCATTCTGAATTTCTTTCGCGAGTTATCACCCGCTGCCTCCGATCTTTCAAATATGACGTAAAAAACTTCAGTACTAAAGGGTCAAATAAGTAAGATTCCATTTTCTTAATTAGTAGCTGTAAGTCTATTGTATCAAATGCACCACTGAAATCCAGTAGCGTCAGTACTGTAACTTGTCGTTGTTCCATAGCTAGTCTAATGTCTTCAGTCACTTTAAGGAGAGCCGTGGCAGTGCTGTAACCTTTCTTAAAGCCCGGTTGTAATGGGTCAAGGAGAGAATAGTTATTTAAATATTTCAATACTTGCTCGTACACCAGTCTTTCCAAAGCCTTAGAAAACGCTGGAAGAATAGAAACTGGGCGATAGTCAGAGGTCAGTTTAGGATCGTTTATCTTGGGCACTGGGATGACATTAGCTTGTTTCCAGAGTGCAGGGAAAGTTCCATTTCTAAGACAGTAATTGAATATATGTGTGATAATCGGGAGGATAGCGCCTATTGTATTATGTATGAAATATATATGGATGTCATCTACTCCTACTGCTTTAGATTTAATAGAGTACAGTACTTTTTTAATTTGGTTGCTAGTGACCTCTTCGAATGAAAATTGAGGACGGTTAAGTAGAGGGATGGCTGGTTGATACGTATTTAATTCTGCCTGATTGATTGGTTTAAACGCGATTCATTCTTCAGAGAAATATGTAATAAGCTCGTCTAGGGGAACAGTTGTTCTCGTTGCTGTTGTTGGCCTTTTACAATACCAAGAGAGCGTAGTTCTTTCCAGGAATTCTTGGCATTCAGTTTACCTGAAATACAGTTTAAGTACTTAAATTTCTGATTTCTGATTTCCTACTTAATTCTGTTCCTAAGTACCAGATAGTTTTCAAAATCGGATTCGTTACGGGTACGTTTGTACCGTCGGAACCATGAATCACGGCGAGCCATCAAATTTTTAATTTCGTCATTTAACCATGGGCAGGGGGGGGGGGGCGACTCACTTTCACTTGTCGTTTGGGAGCGTGTTTGTCGTATAGACTAGTAATGAGGGAATTTAGTTTGTCTATTTTTGCGTCAATATCGTCTAGTAGTAGAATATCGTTCCAGGGTAGGTTGTAGGCGTCATACTTCAGTGGATCTAAATTAATATCTCTTATATTCCTACAAGTGGTGAACTTAGGTTTGTATTTGGGTATGCGAAGAGAATAGGATAAATAAACTAGGTCGTGTGTTGAGATCGAAGGAACAGGAATTTGGCCGTGATTTAAGGCTTTCTGGGGATTGTTTGTTATGATTAAATCTATTAGTGAGTGTGAAGTGTGATTATTGCTATATATATGGTTGGTAGGATTTAATGGGAGAATCGTAAGGTTACAGGAAAATAGTATATCAAGTAGTTTGTCCTTCTGAGCTGATTCTTTCAGTAAGTTTATATTTAAGTCTCCTAATAGTACGACTCGAGAGTGGATTGCTGTCCGCAGGTCCCCTAGCTGAGTTTGGCATTGCTTACACTTACTTGTGTGTGCCTGTTCGCTTTCAGATTTCATGTCCAATTTCCTACGGTCAAAACTTGCCTTCTTCTGATCCCAACGGTATTAGATGTGCGAGACCTAGTAGGGTGTCTTCTGTTTTAACGTGCTTCTTGGTCATTGCTTTTATATCACCGATATCCTTATTCTTATAAGTGATGGATGGACCTCTTCTATTGACTGAGATGGTTCCCCATTTTTAATACTGCAATGTCCCACTAACACCTTTTAGGAATTTTGGAGACGCCGATGTACGGGAATTCAGGCCCACAGGAGTCAAATTACGTGCCAGTAAATAAAGTCTTATATATCTGGGCATATTCAAATACCACCACACTGAAACAGGATCGAACACGCAAAATCGAGCTCAGTAGGCCAGTGATCTACTGTATCAAGTCTAGCTACCCTCTTGTCCTTTCTGTTAAAACTACCGAGTCTCGTATCATGTGTTGGGTTCCCGGTTCTTTCTCTTTGTTCGGAACATTTTCGACCATATCACACTTTGATGAGCATTAATAAAGTTGAAATACATTGGCAAGTTTAAGTTTCGAGATTTTTTAATAAATGACTTCAAGCATCAACCTATATTGGCGACCGCTTCTTTAAATATTAGAACGCCAATTTGCACGATAATGCTCGTCTTCAGGTCCAAGGCCAGCGAATAGCGAATATCAGGTCGGTATTCAGCGTGTCCTTGACTACAATTTGGTTTCCTATTAAAATTGTAGGATCAATAATAAGCTATTTCATAACAAATAAAATCAGATCACAGAAAAATATTTATAGTAGGCCTATATTTGTTTTAAAAAATTCGAGTACGGAGCGGATTAGTCGTGCGGTTGGGGTCGTGTAGCTGTCCGCTTTAATTCGGAGGATAGTGGGTTCGAAGCCCACTGTCGGCAGCCATGAAGATGGTTTTCCGTGGTTTCCCCATTTTCAGACTAGACAAATGCTGGAGTTGTACCTTAATTAACTCTTCTACACAAGATGGCGGCTGTACACAGGTTCTCATGAAGAAACCTAGCTCAGAGGCTACAGCACAAGATAGCTCTATCGAACGTGCATGACGTTATTGTACATGTACATGTTTAAACTTGTTCGTTTTCTCAAGAATGAATAGGTGCAAGGAATCCAATAAGTACAACATTTTGAATGCAATCAAATATTTATTTACAATGTACTACAACGGTTTTCGTTTTGCTGCTGACAAGGTCGCTATGCTTCTGAACAACTTTCTGCGCCATGCTTCGGAAATGCCTCCTAAAACATTGAAATTAAACAAAATATTTAGAAATGTATTATACTAAGTATATTATGCCTTACCTTGTTGTTATTCCTTTTCTGAATCATCATCATCATCATCATCATCATGTACTAGGAAACGTTTATCCATACACTGTGTACAGTGTTCAATCATCGAATTTGATCCACCCCAATCATCATCACCATTTTCCGCTCGATGCTTGTAATGACGTTGACAGGTTCTGCATAAAGCTACATCGATTAACATCTTACTACGGAGAGGAGGGATGTCTCAAAAATTATTTACGAAACGAGCAGCGTTCGTATATAAAAAATCTAGGTGGTAAACATTGAATCAGATGTTTTAGCATCAAGGTTCCATGTTTATAGAACATCTTTATGGCCTTACTTACTCGTGTGAGATAAATAAGATGTTGCGTATGAGCATGCGAACAGCGTGCACATTGACAGTTTTGTTTGTTGTTCTATTCAATAGCGGACGATGTCGAAGCGCACACTAATGTTGATGATAAAGGACAATTCCGTAGGAGGAGGGATTGAGTTAAGCTTAGTAACTGCGAGAAGGAGGAGGAGGGGGAGGAGGAACGTAGCTGACCTGTGAGGTGGAGGAGAAGGAACACGGCTATGTCCGGTCGGAGTAGGAGGTGGAGGAAGCTGTTTACTTAACAGATGTTACATTAAGAAAATAGTGTCGGGAAGGGAAAATGTTACACAATAATACGCTTACGGCGTAATTCACCTTCTATTTCTTAGGTTTAGCCCCGTTAAGATTCCAGCACTGAAGTTTTCGATGTTCTGCTGTTTCAAATTCCGCGCCTACGTGGTTAAAGATGGCAGCTGTGAGCTATAAAAATGAACATGGATTTTTATATTCCGCACTACGACATGCATAAGGTGGCAGCAATGAGGTTTAACGCCGTAAAGTTGCCAGGAGTGAGGTTAGCGATGCTGTATTGTCCTTAAAAGTAAGATTAGGGTCCGTCAAGAAGACAGCTGTCAAAAAATTACGTAGCTTTGTTTACAAACAAGAGCACGTGGTCGTGACGTCACGGTCGCGTGGTATGCTGCGTCAGCACCCGAAGTTTAAAATCCACACCCACCTGGTTAGAACTCATCAACAGCACGAAGATTTTAAATTTTACGCCTACATCCTTAGGTTTGTGCACATAGGTCATGCTAAGATAGCATCACATACACATGCGATCGTTGAACACTTTAGCGGAAGAAGTTTAGTAAAATAGTCGGTGTATGCATCATTGATAGGTAATGTGTACACGCTTTTAAACATCATTATTCGTACTGCTGCTATGTTCAAAAGATTTTTAAACATAGCTATTCTTTATGCTTTAAGTTCGTGCACATAGATCATGCTAAGATAACAGTGCACAGACGCAATTGCTACAAGCTCTAGCAGAAGAAATTTAGTATGATAGTGAATGCGTACATTATCGATAGGTGATGTGTACACGCTTTTAAACATAGCTATTCGTTGCGCTTTAAGTTCGTGCACACAAATCATTCTAAGATAGCGATACACACATGCGATTGCTACATGCTCTAGCGGAAGAAGTTTAGTACGATAGTCGATGCATGCATCATCGATAGGTGAAGTGTACACGCTTTTAAACAAATATATTTTTTTGCTTTAATTTAGCGCATATAGGTCATTCTAAGATAGCAGCACACAATTGCGATCGTTGTACACTCTAGCGGAAGAAGTTTAATATAATAATCGATGCATGCAAACTCGATAGGTGATGCGTACACGCTCTAGCAGTTGAAAATTAAAACTTACTACTGCTATGTTCACAAGATTTTAAACATAGCTCTTCTTAATGCTGCTCTTAACGACGTAGAGCACAGAATTTTTAATCTTTGCTTTTAACGAGTTCTAACTACGTGGGCGTGGATTTTAAACTTCGGGTGCTGACGCAGCATACCACGTGACCGTGACGTCACGACCACGTGTTCTTGTTTGTAAACAAAGCCACGCGATTTTTTGACAGCTGTCATCTTGACGGACCCTAACCTCAATTTTAAGGACAATAGAGCATCGCTAACCTCACTGCTGCCATATTTATGGCGCTAAACCTCATTGCTGCCATCTTATGCATGTCGTAGCGCGGAATTTAAAAATCCATGTGCATTTTAACAGCTCACAGCTGCTATCTTTAACCACGTAGGCGCGGAACTTGAAACAGCAGAACATCGCAAACTTCAGTGCTGGCATCTTAACGGGGGCTAAACCTGACTGTTGCCACCTTACGCATGTAGTAGCGGGCAATTTAAAATCCACGTGCTTTTTAACAAAATTCTGTTACTATGAAGGTAATAGAGTCGTAGCCAGAGTTAAGGCATATCCGAGCGTTTGCTTCGAAAACCGATTGTAAGAGGGCGTACCTTAAAGAGCTGTAAAGATAGCAGATTCATCCTCCTCCTCCTCCTCCTCCTGCTCCTCACACAGGCAGGGCGTACTTTAAACAGCTGTAAAGATAGCAGCTTCCTCCTCCTCCTCTTCTTCTTCCTCCTCTGACAGGGCATAGTTCCTCCTCCTCCTACTCTTCCTCCTCCTCCTCCATATTAGACGCAGTTTTACAGATAGATGGACAGTTCTTATTTTGCTGGTGTTGTTACTTTCCGGCTGCAGTGTAAAACTATAAATCATATCTAACTGTGAAACATCTATTTGGTTTATGTGTGATCTTTGTAGTGTGAGTTTTTCAAGACTTGACAATCTTGAACGACATAAAGCTGTAAAGCATAACTTCGAAATATATGCATGCAAACAGTGTACTGCTATATTCAACAGACGTGATAATCTCACACGACATGTAAATTCTAAAAACATTTGTTTAAGGAAGCGTGATCGAAACGATATAACATCGTCACAGCTTACTACGACTTCTGTTACTAAGCTCACACCACCAGATAAAGAGAAGATGCATAAGGAAAAAAAAAAGAACATAACGTTTCGTTTCCATCGGAGCTTTATTATTCTACTTTATTTTCTAACTTTGCAACATGTTCTGTAGCTGTGAAAACATCTCAAGAAGAGAAGCAAGATGCACCAGTAGAAGAAAAAGAAGAAGATTTAACCGCTCCTTTTCAATATTATCTGCTGATAATATTGCAGAAGCACATACCGCATCGAAACCAGTTCTTCCCTTTTCTACACATCAACTGTCTACACGTATTAGCAAAACTGCTGTTCGCATGCTCATACGCAACATCTTATTTATCTCACACGAGTAAGTAAGACTATTAAGATGTTCTATAAACCTGGAACCTTGATGCCAAAACACCTGATTCAATGTTTACCACCAGAATTTTTAGATCTACGTACGCTGCTCCTTTCGTAAATAATTTTCGAGACGTCCTTCCTTTCCATAGTAAGATGTTAAGCGATGTAGCTTTATGCAGAACCTGTGAAAGTCATTACAGCATCGAGAGGAAAATGGTGATGATGATTGGGGTGGATCAAATCCGAAGATTGAACACTGTACACACAGTATGGATAAACTTTTCCTAGTACGTGATGATGATTCAGAAAAGGAATAACAACAAGGTAAGAAGTGCATTATCTTCTTTGTAAGGCATAACATAATTTGTATAACAAATTTCTAAATGTTTTGTTTAATTTCAATGTTGCAGGAGGCATTTCGGAAGCATGCCGCAGAAAGCTGTTAAGAAGCATAGCAACATTGTCAGCAGCAAAACGAACACTGTTGTAGTACATTGTAAATAAATATTTGATTGCATTCAAAATGTTGTACTTATTGCATTCCTTGCAGCTACTGATTCTTGAGAAAACGAACAAGTCTAAACATGTACAATAACGTCATCGCTGCAGCACGTGCTCACTCTTGCCTTCGCGATGAATGTTCGATAGAGCTATGCCTTGACAGAGGAGGAGGTCATAACAGCCTACGTATAGCTGCCATCTTTTGCTGTAGCCTCTAAGCTAGGTTTCCTCATGAGAGCCTGTGTACAGCCGCCATGTTGTGTAGTAGGCCTCCTCAGCCAGCTTTCTCCATCAGAGCAGTCGCCATCTGGTCTATACGAATAGAGTATAGCAGTTATCCTGCAGAATAACCCTTGCCTCATTTCTCGAATTTCTGGCTGATCAACAGACCAAATGCGAAAAGGCCTAGGTAGGAACCGAACCGTTGATCTCATCATTAGACTACTTTGTTCTTATTGTATCATGTTCCTAATACAGCGATCCTACGTATTAGGCAGAAAAATTTTTGGTCTACGACGCACAGTTTTCGAGATATTTAACATTTTGCATTTAAGCCCCAAATTTAATTAATCGAACCGTTGTTTCTCGCACGGCACGTTATACTCTCTACCACACCAAGACCTAATCAAGTTACGATAACGTGCTCCAAGACACAACATAACAGGCTAAAACAAAGCAAATTCCAAAGGGCCTAAGTAGGAACCGAACCGTTGATCTCATCATTAGACTACTTTTTTATTATGCTATCATGTTCCTGATACAGGGTAACTGGGTATTAGGCAGAAACGTTTTGCCCGTTTTGCTCTACGACGCACCGTTTTCGAGATATTTAACATTTTGTATTCAAGCCCCAAATTTAATGAATCGAACCGTTGTTACTCGCACGGCATGTCATACTCTCTACCATACCAAGCCCTAATCAAGTTATGTAAACTTGCTCCAAGACATAACAGGCTAGAACAGACCAAATGCGAAAGGGCCTAAGTAGGAACCGAAACGTTGATCTCATCATTAGACTACTTTTTTCTTATGCTATCATTTTTCTGATACAGCGAACTTCAGTGTTCGGCAGAAAAATTGGTCCGTTTTGCTCTACGACGCACCGTTTTCGAGATATTTAACATTTTGCATTTAAGCCCTAAATTTAATGATTCGAACCGTTGTTTATAGCATGGCACGTTAGCCTCTAAGCTAGCTTTCTTTATAAGAGCAGCAGCCATGTTGTGCAAGCGCCCTTAAGCCGTCTCATAAGAAGCTAGGTATAGCCGCCATCTTGCGCAAGCGTCCCTAAGGATTCTCATAAGATCCTATATATAGCCGCTATCTTGTGCAATTGGCGTCAGGAAGGGCATCCGGCCATAAAACTGAGGTTAGGTCCTTCCATGAGGTTAGGCTTGCTGTCTTGCGCGTCAAAAGTTAGGTTAAGCACCTCCAAGATAGCGGATGTAAAGTCAAGCTCACTCCCTTAGGCGTCAAGATGGGTATCCGGTCGTACAACTGAGGTTAAGCCCTCCATGAGGTTAGGTTAGCTTCCTTACGCATAAAAAGTAAGGTTAAGCCCCTCCAAAATGACGGATGTGAGGTTAGGCTCCCTCCCCTGTGTGTCAGGAAGGGCATCGGGCCGTAAAACTGAGGTTAGGCATCATGAGGTTAGGCTAGCTCTCTTACGCATAAAAAGTTGGGTTAAGCCCCTCCAAGATGGCGGATGTGATGTTAGGCCGAGGCCTCTGCGGGGGGTCCTGTGGAGGAGGAGGAGGAGGAGGAGGTGGCTTCTGTGGAGGGGCCAGCGGCGGTGGGTGCGGTGGAGGCCTCTGAGGTGAGCCCGAAGTGGAGGTGGTTCCAGAACTCTCCACTTATACTACTGCTGCTGCTGTTGTTATTTTCCTTACTGCTGCAGAAAATTCTGTAGTTAAATCATTTTCAAATTGTGCGGACCCCCCGCGACGATAATCCAAGAGGTCCGTAATAATAATTTGAAGAGTTCATAGACCATATACTAAGTTTAAGAACTATATCCTCACTGTTGTACAACTTACATACAGTGTATGTAACTCTTAATTTGACCGATGAATGGTACGTATTAGCAGCGGAGAACATAAGGAAGAAATGCTTTAAAGCAGTGTAAGTGACACTAGGAATTGGTAGTATCCACACCCCGACCATATTTTTCACCTCTGGTTGTGATATCTCTTATTGAAACAGAACATCAACTGCCCTCTCATGAGAAAGATCAACTAGCCGAAGTATCTTGGCAGAGAGAAAGTGAAAAATAAATTGAAATGTGTTATGGGTGCAGATGATTGATTTTTGGGCCTATGACATCCCCTATACCCTACAATTTCTAGAAAAACGGTAGTGTACCTTTTCTGCTCTCACACAAATATTACATAAACAGTGCTAATGTAGAGGCTGATCTTCGGCTTCGGGTGACAACGCTTGTAAAACATTTTTTCTCTGGAAAACATCAGCATCCGTCTCATTGTTCCAACAAACGCAATAGGTGAATTTTTTCAAGCAAGATTCCAGATCCATGCTGTTGTAATTATTAGCCTAGTGTCACATAGTTTTATAATTTCTGTGCATTTGTAAAGTCCCTTTATGCAAATGAAGTTAAATTAAATTTTCAAAGAAAGTAAATATTAGTCCTAAATTACACGAAAAATCAAACATGGTATCATTACGAAATTACTGAATGCAGTGTTATGTTCTGTGGCCAAGGGTCCTTGGACATGCTTGCCTGAGAGACAAAAAGTTTGCGAAACTCTGATCAAATTAGTTCGTGAACGAAAAAAGGAGTAATTTATTTCTTTTTAATAATGTGAAAGTGGAGAGACTCCGTGGCTCAGGCGGCAGCGCGCCAGCCTCTCAGCGCTGGGTTCCGTGGTTCGAATCCCGGCCACTCCATGTGAGACTTGTGCTGGACAAAGCGGAGGCGGGACAGGTATTTCTCCGGGCACTCCGGTTTTCGCTGTCATCTTTCATTCCAGCAACACTCTCCAATATAATTTCATTTCACCTTTCATTCATTAATCACTGCCCCAGAGGAGTGCGACAGGCTTCGGCAGCCGGCACAATTTCTCTCCTCGCCGCTAGATGGGGCTACATTTATTCCATTCCTGACCCGGTTAATGACTGGAAACAGGCTATGGATTTTCATTTTCAATGTGAAAATTTAAAGGGAAAGCCTCCGTGGCTCAGGCGGCAGCACGCCGGCTTCTCACCGCTGAGCTCCGTGGTTCAAATTCCGGCCACTCCATGTGAGATTTGTGCTGAACAAAGCGGAGGCGAGACAGGTTTTTCTCCGGGTACTCCGGTTTTCCCTGTCATCTTTCATTCCAGAAACTCTCCAATATAATTTCATTTCACCTGTCATTCATTAATCACTGCCCCACCGGAGTGCGACAGGCTTCGGCAGCCGGCACAATTCCTGTCCTCGCCGCTAGATGGGGGCTTCCTTTATTCCATTCCTGACCCGGTCGAATGACTGGACACAGGCTATGGATTTTCATTTTCAATGTGAAATTGAACGAGTAGTCGCGTGGTAGTCTTGAAGGACTGATGTTTTCTTCTTCTCCTTTTCCTGCCGCTTTCCACACACCTGCATCGCAGATGTGGATTTGGCCTTGGTTTACGGCCGGATGCCCTTCCTCACGTGAACCCTGTATGGAGGGATGTAATCACTATTGCGTGTTTCTGTGGTGGTTGGTAGTGTGGTATGTTGTCTGAATATGGTGAGGAGAGTGTTGGGACGGACATATACACCCAGTTCCCGAGCCAGAAGAATTGAGCAGAAGAGATGAAAATCCCCGACTCGTCCGGGAATCG
Organism: Anabrus simplex; assembly: GCF_040414725.1. NCBI lineage: Eukaryota > Metazoa > Arthropoda > Insecta > Orthoptera > Tettigoniidae > Anabrus > Anabrus simplex. Next base: position 412,762,085 of record NC_090268.1, read on the forward strand.
AACCTGGGATCCTCTGATCCGAAGGCCAATACGCTGACCATTCAGTCAACGAGTCGGACAGTCATGAAGGACTGATATCGCGTATAAAAATCGATTATGTGTTAAAGGGAGGTGTGGAGGCACTGGGCGGCAAAACTGCTGGCACCGGCGTTGCTTGCTGGATATTATCACCTCTATGAATGTCCAACTCGTTGGCTGAATGGTCTGCGTACTGGCCTTCGGTTCAGAGTGTAGCGGGTTCGATTCCTGGCCGGGTCGGGTATTTTAACCTTAATTGGTTAATTCCAATGGCTCGGTGGCTCGATGTATGTGGCGTATTCAACATCCTAGGTAGGGCCCTCATCTTCACAGACATACAGGTTGCCTAATAGGCTGTCTACTACAAAAAGGCCTGCACCAGGCCTCTCCGGAGGCCATACGCCATTATTATTACCTTTATGAATACAAGCAAATGCTCTGGATTACAGTGGTATCAAGTTAGTTGGAAATCTCTGAGAGTTATAAATGAATGCTTATCACGTGGAAGACATTATAGTCTCAGAGAGAATCTTGTTCCACCCACAGCTGCGCGAGCATCTGAAGAAGTTCGCCATGTTTTATGACTTCGTGAAATGAAGGCTGCAGTCTCGTTACTGACTTCCTTGAAAGGGGCCTCATAATGAACAGTAGATTGAGTTATAGATGGCACAACGACAGAACAGAGGCTGCACTGTTAAAACACTCCGTCCGTTCTCTGACACTACATTAAAGCGAACCTCTCAGTCATCGCCAGGCTTTTATGAACTAATCCCAGTGTAGGAATGCTCTTGCAAAATGTGGCTCTTTATAGGACACTTTGGAATGATGAAGCTATCCTTTTCCGTGTGATTGAAGTTCTGAAGTAGTGAATATTCAAGATAAACTTAAATATTATAACCAAGTGGTCCGCCTATTTAATACAATATATAATTTACTATATTAGTACATGTTTCGTCCTCTAAGGGACATCATCAGCTGAAATAAATTTACATTAATATATCAGAATAAAAAATAGATATTATTAAAATTGGAAAGACACATTAAAATATTGATGTATGGTTACGACATTTAAAATAAGATCCTAGAAATGTCGTTAAAAATGTAAGTCATATGATCGGTAAAAACAGTTGAATTGTCCATCATACTCTTGTTAATATTCTTGGGAAATAATAGTTGTTCTTTATAAAATCTTAAATGTTCAATATTTACCTACATTCATTCCATTCCTGACCCGGTCATTGACTGGACAACAGGTTGTAGGTATTCATTTCTTTATATAAGAAAAATTTCATCAAAATTAAATGTAAGTATAGCGTGATTATACAATTAAAAATAATTTCGTATTTGATTACAAACTAACAGACACAAATGAGACTACCAAAAAGACGACTGCGCATTGCAAGCGGGTGAATCAAACCTCAGAGTCCATGACCTTGGCAAAAAAATACCCTGCTACCCTTCCTCACAGCACATGCAAAGTCTCCACTACTTGCTGTGGCGCTGTGAAAATCGGTTAGCCACAACGAACGACATTTTGTGCGCATTTTCACAAATAATTTTGTTACTAATTAAAGAAAATAAAGGAAAGAATTAGCTGATAATACAGTGGGGCTTGTACAAATTACTTTGTTTAATAATTCCTATAATTCCCAGTTTCCGCCAACCAAAGAGGAATAAAAATGTATTGTTATCTCCACAAAGTGCTGGGACCGACTGACCCACGCCCCCCAAACGCCGCTACTGCTGATATCGGTGGTATTTATTTAGATATTATTCGTTGTTAGCATGTAGCCTAGTGGCCGCGCGTGTTAACACCCTGCGGGTATGTTGTGAACTTCTGCATTCGGGAGACAAGTGGGTTCGACCCCCATCGTCGGCTGTCCTAAGAATGATTTTCTGTGCCGATTTACACTTCCAGATGAATGACGGGGCAGTTGCAATTCATAGGCCACAACCGGTTCTTTCCACCCCTCCCTATTTCATTTACCTACATCCATTTCATTTTCATTATTATTATGGTTTTACTTTCCACTAACTACCTTTAACGGTTTTCGGAGGGTCCGTGGTGCTGGAATTTTGTCCCGCAGGAGTTCTTTTACTTTCCTGTAATTCTACCACCGGTCTGAGCCGGATCAAGCTAGCATTCAGCCCGGATTAATTTGCATTAGTTCCTCAAATTAGATTGGTGTCAGGAAGGGCAATCGGCCGTAAAAGGAACACGGAATATATTTTCATCTCACATAATTCCCAACCCTGCCTCCATGGCTCAGGCGGCAGTGTGGTGGCCTCTCACCGCTGGGTTCTGTGGTTCAAATCCCGGTCACTCCGTGTGAGACTTGTGGTGGACAAAGCGGAGGCGGGACAGGTTTTTCTCCGGGTACTCCGGTTTTCCCTGTCATATTTCATTCCAGCAACACTCTCCAGTATCATTTAATTTCATCTGCCATTAATTAATATTTGCCCCAGAGGAGTGCAACAGGCTTCGGCAGCCGGCACAATTCCTATCCTCGCCGCCAGATGGGGGGGGGCCTTCATTCATTCCATTCCTGACCCGGTCGAATGACTGGAAACAGGCTGTGGATCTTCTTAATTCCCAATCCTGTATCAGTAAATGGGATTAAGTGGGTAGGCATACATACATACTGTGACTGTATCGGCACATTGAATATTTATTCGGAAATATATATAGGTAGGAACTATGTATGCTTGGAGTTTCTTTCTTTGTATGGATGGGAGCTCAGTTTCATCATGTTGCGTAACATCTTCGCCAGCCTGGCGCCTAACGCACGCAGATTATGGCTTATAAAACCCCTAAACTGAGCGCCCGTGAAGAAGGAAGACAAAAAGTATAGTTTCTGCTGACTCCGCCCCTAAAACAAATGGCGACTCACAGTAGACCTACCGGGCGAGTTGGCCGTGCGTGTAGAGGCGCGCGGCTGTGAGCTTGCATCCGGGAGATAGTAGGTTCGAGTCCCACGATCGGCAGCCCTGAAAATGGTTTTCCGTGGTTTCCCATTTTCACACCATGCAAATGCTGGGGCTGTACCTTAATTAAGGCCACGGCCGCTTCCTTCCAACTCCTAGGCCTTTCCTATCCCATCGTCGCCATAAGACGTATCTGTGTCGGTGTGACGTAAAGCCCCTAGCAAAACAAACAGTAGGGCTAACGTGAGGAGGTGATTTTAGAAGTACTTTCGGGATAATAACGCTTAAATTAAACATGAAGCACACGTCGAAGTAACAGCAAGAACAATGGATCATTGACAATATTATAAATCAAAAAATTACGTCTCAAGGAAATTACGTAAGATGCTCGGGCGTCCTAACGCTAGCTGTGAACCAGACACCCAACAGGGGCTCCCCATAGGGCTCTTGATTTAGACGGCCGAATTACGATTACACCACTGATCGTTTTGCGTTGCGCATTACATCTAGTATTTGTGATTGGCGAGCCACACAATCTGCCGCATCGCTGATTTCCATAAACTTAGTGGATCTGGAGATCTCAAAATGATGGTGGGGGGCACTTCCTCAGTCCAACCCCCACTCCATGTGAGACCATATATGCTCGCACTTCTGAGGGCAGCTAGTTAGTCAACAGGCAGTCTTTGTGGTGACCAGACGGTCGTTCTGTGGTCGGACTTTCCTGCTCTTTGTATAGAAAATATACTAATAAACGGGAGTGCAATACGTATAATTTCTCATCCGAATTGCCAGTAGAGAATTTAACTGAGCGATAGTGCTGTATGAATTGCAGATCGATTTCGACGTGGCACGTAATTACGTGAATTACGCCGTATATTCGCAACGCGACACTATGACGCTATGATGCGCCGAATATAGGACGGAGAAAACTATTCGTCAATTAGCCTCCCGTAGTAGAGAGAGAGTCCGTGGAGTGTGATAGTAATTTTGAAACTCTGTGAAGGTAGACATGTCAAAAGGTAGCACGAAAGTCCGTGTCATATAATATAAACGGAATTCCAGTACTAAGTTATTGTGCTGAATGACGGCGTCATTGTAGAAGTACAAAGAAACATACGTACGAGACAGGGTTTTGAAATAAATATAGGAACCCAATATCACGTTAATTCAGAGTAATAAACTATTGCAGTGACAGACAAGGTTTGTCTGACTGAGGTAGTTTAGCTGCGTCAGGCATCAAATTAATAACTATGCAACTTTCATTCTGCAAAAGATCGCAACCATACTGTTCCCATCCCGGGCATATTAGGGCAACTATTAAATAATTCGGTTTCACAAACAGATGTATAGATGGAATTGTTGGATGAGAAACTTCAGATGTCATCTCCCGGGATTGAAGTCTCTTCCTCCCTACTTTCATTGCGTCAACGGCTGGAGCTCACAAGCAATTGGACAATGGAATGTTAGTAAAAGAAAATAGATTCTACATAAAATATAACGAAAGTAGGGTTCTCTGTAATGTGAGAAGAATGCACTAATATTATTAAATGAGAAGAATCTTTGTTGAAAATATTTAATAAACATTTTATTATACTGATAAAATCACCCGGTAAGTACACGAGATGATGCCATATTACAACACATAAACAAAGAAATAATCAAGACTGAAGCAATAATTATATATAGTATGCCTTAACGTCCGTTTAGTTTATTCACAACTAGCGAATGTACCCGTGCTTCGCTACGGTATTCTACACTGTATTCGAATATCGAAGTAAATGGTGTACATGCAGTAAATAAGACTGTTTCAAAATTGCATGTCTCTTAGCGTTATCCGAGAAAGAGCATGGGGAGGTCCCCGTACGTTGTTTCCAATGTAAAGTGTTTGTTACGGATTTGTGATATAACGGCAGGCTCACTTGCCTACTGGCATTCACAATCGAGTTGGGAAGTTTACATTATAATTGCAGGCCCCATTGCCTACTACGCGGACAGAATCGATTTGGGGAGTTTTCGTTAAAATGGCAGCCCCCTTTCCTACTTCCAGACAGATTACTGTTGAGGAGTTTCTATTATAATGGCAGGCAATTACCCTACTATCACTCGAAATTGAGTTGTGCAGTTATCATTATAATGCCAGGCCCATTTTCCTACTTCCAGCCAGCTTACTGCCAGTCACACCAAGTTGGTGAGTTTCCATCAAAATAGCAGGCCACTATGCCTAATGCCAGTCACATTTCAGATGAGGACATTTCTTTATAATGGCGGGCACCCTTGCCTACTGCAAAACACAATCGGGTAGGGGAGTTTTAAACAAAACTGCATGGTAACTTGCCTTCTGCAAGTCAAATCTAGAAGGGAACTATTCATTACAATCGTAGGCCTTCCTTACTAATGACAGTTACACAGGAGTTGGAGAAGGAACCCTTTCCTACTGCCAGTCAAAGTAGGTGTGGGGAGTACTGATTACAATAGCAGACCCACCCTTTCTCGATCGCTAAAAATCGACATCAGTGAATGTATATAGATCGACATACGAAAGTATATGCGTGTTTACAATATTGAAGACCTTCATTCCCAGATTAACTGCTACTAAACGTACGTCATATCGACAAGGGATTATACCATAAGACACGCCGGACTTAGTGGCCTAAATGGCTGGTCCTATGATATGTCATCTATTCTTGGGTCAGATTGAGTTAGAAACGTGGAACAGGGTAAAGGTTTTGTAAGATTATCTCACATTACATTACTTTTCGGATAATTATGTGAGAGCTACATACATAGTATTTGGCTCACATATGGCTACTGGGTGGGCCAATTTTCGTGAAGAGTTCGATGATTCTGTATTTCATATAAGTAATTGAAAGTATAAATTATGCATGTGAAAATTCCGAATTGACTTAACATCGATTAATAGAGAAAAATCAAACGTAAAAGGGATACAGATACGGCAAAAAGTCATAAGTCCAAGGTTGTAGATCATTCCAAATTGAACGGAGATTGTCCAATCCGTTATGTGATAGGAATTTCCGAAGGTGTGCACCATCATTAAAATTGCCTGCATATTTCGATATTCTTCGGGGATAAAAAGTGAAAAATTTAATGATCTAGGATATTTTCCGTTCGTTACAGGCTAAAATGTATAATTTTGTCAAATTTCAATTATCTTATTTTTCTTCTGGCAGATTATGCCGCAATGTGGATTTTGGGCGAGGCGGGTAAAAATTGGGACTTTCAGGAAACTAAACCAAAAATTATGGAGATGGTCATTATTACCGCTTAAATGGAAAGCTGTACGAAAATTTCGCCAAAATAGTCAGTGTAGAGGCACACAGTCGTTACGATTTGAATTATATAGATAAGGAATCTGCTCCATGTAAAACACCTTTTGGGCTATGTCCGCTGGACTTAACCTGCAAAAGTGACCATTCATGATATCTCCCTTATTAATCCTCCTGACGAAAAAGTGCACATGAAAAAAGGTTTAGAGGTTGAATTCCATCACGTTTGTTCGATTTCCAGTCAGGTTGGTCTTGTTCTGTATATATTGTGGAAGAGTAAAATCACCATTTCGGTTCCCTATAGACCGCCAGTCCATTCCGGAACATGAAATGTTATTTACGTTTAAAACCTACCTTTTGACAGGTGGATGCTAAATATAAATTTTGGTTCGAATGTCTTCAGTAGTTTTCAAGTTGTAAGGAATACGCTTTACACGCACCCGCTCGTGAGTCAAGTCCGATGGGACTTGTACAGAAAAACGGTCCGTTAATGATATCTCCCTTATTAATCCTCGTATCGAAATGATGCACATGAGAAAAAAGGTTTAGAAATTAATTTCTACCAAGGTAGGTAGATTTCCATTAAGTTTGGTTGTGTATATTTTGTGGAAGTGCAAAATCACTGTTTCGGTTTCGTGTAAACCCCCAGTCAGTTCACGGATTTAGAAACAATATTTGCCCCAAAAACCTATCAAGGACAGGTGTATTCTAAATATGAGTCTTGGTGGAAATACATCCTGTAGTTTGTAGCACTCGCGTGCATACGGCGTAATTAAGGAAGAAAATAATACAGTTAAGAAAGTTGAAAGTAATAGAAAACGGGTTATGACTGAGGACAGCCGGATAACGATAAATATGTAAATCGCAAGTGAATGTATTGGAAAATCAAATGCCTCTCAATAAATTATGCTAGTGTGAGTTATGGATATAATAAAGCGGTAACAGAGGAGAAATTTAGGTCCAGTGATTCTTAGGTAAACAAATAATAAGAAGATGACTAATGGTGTTATTACTTAATCTATTCGAGGGCGGTTACAACATCCAACGATATTCCGCCAATATCCCGCAGATAGGCCGATTGACGCCTCTCTTGCCTTCTACCCAAGAAACAACCACGAATTTAAAAGCATGATGAGGAAAATGGCAATACGTTAGTTCCCCGCTGGCAGAGACGTTGCCATGGTAACCTGTAGGTTCGTTGTCGGGCTGTCGGTCACTCAATGCAGAACATGATACCAGCGGAAAATTGTAAATTTCTCCGTCATGTGAAGAGTAAGGTAAATTATGAACATAACGAAAGTTGTTTATAATGAAGAGACGTTTCACGTACGGTAAACTACGTTTACAGAAAATCAATAGTATAAGGGAAAATGGAGGAAAACCATTCTGGTTTTTTTATAAACCCCCGTCTATTCAAAGATTTTAAAATAATATGCATATCAAAACCTTCCCCGGGATGAGTATACTCTAAATATGAAGTTTGGATGAGATCTATCCAGCCGTTTCGAAGTGATGGTGGAAAAGCCATTCACGTTTTCCTATAAACCCCCCATCTATTCAAAGATTTTAAATGATATCCATATTAAAACCTTCCCCAGGATGAGTGTACTCTAAATATGAAGTTTGGTTGTGATCTATCTAGCCGTTTCGATGTGATGGTGAAAAAACCATTCTTGTTTTCCTATAAACCCCCGTGTATTCAAAGATTTTAAAATGATATGCATATCGAAAGCTTTCCCGGGATGAGTATACTGTAAATATGAAGTTTGGTTGAGATCTAACCAGCCGTTTCGACGTGATGGTGGAAAAACCATTCTGGTTTTCCTATAAACCCCTATGTATTCAAAGATTTTAAAACAATATGCATATCGAAACCTTCCCCAGGATGAGTATACTCTAAATATGAAGTTTGGTTGAGATCTATCCGGCCGTTTCGACGTGATGGTGGAACAGACAAACAGACCGACAAACAGACAAACAGACACGAAACGTAAAAACCATCGATTCGGTCTTAAGTTGACCTAAAACGGATAAATATCTGAAAAAATGGCAAAACAAAAGAAATTACAGACAGCGGACCCCCTACAATTTTATTTATATACACTGACTGACAGAGCAAATGCAACACCAAGAAGGAGTGGTTCGAAAGGGATGAAAGTTGGGGAAAAAACAGAGACGGCACGGTCGAATAATTGATGTTTATTTCAAACCGATATGCAGGTTACACAATGCGCACGGCATCGACTCAGTAGGATGTAGGACCACCGCGAGCGGCGATGCACGCAGAAACACGTCGAGGTACAGAGTCAATAAGAGTGCGGATGGTGTCCTGAGGGATGGTTCTCCATTCTCTGTCAACCATTTGCCACAGTTGGTCGTCCGTACGAGGCTGGGGCAGAGTTTGCAAACGGCGTCCAATGAGATCCCACACGTGTTCGATTGGTGAGAGATCCGGAGAGTACGCTGGCCACGGAAGCATCTGTACACCTCGTAGAGCCTGTTGGGAGATGCGAGCAGTGTGTGGGCGGGCATTATCCTGCTGAAACAGAGCATTGGGCAGCCCCTGAAGGTACGGGAGTGCCACCGGCCGCAGCACATGCTGCACGTAGCGGTGGGCATTTAACGTGCCTTGAATACGCACTAGCGGTGACGTGGAATCATACGCAATAGCGCCCCAAACCATGATGCCGCGTTGTCTAGCGGTAGGGCGCTCCACAGTTACTGCCGGATTTGACCTTTCTCCACGCCGACGCCACACTCGTCTGCGGTGACTATCACTGACAGAACAGAAGCGTGACTCATCGGAGAACATGACGTTCCGCCATTCCCTCATCCAAGTCGCTCTAGCCCGGCACCATGCCAGGCGTGCACGTCTATGCTGTGGAGTCAATGGTAGTCTTCTGAGCGGACGCCGGGAGTGCAGGCCTCCTTCAACCAATCGACGGGAAATTGTTCTGGTCGATATTGGAACAGCCAGGGTGTCTTGCACATGCTGAAGAATGGCGATTGACGTGGCGTGCGGGGCTGCCACCGCTTGGCGGCGGATGCGCCGATCCTCGCGTGCTGACGTCACTCGGGCTGCACCTGGACCCCTCGCACGTGCCACATGTCCCTGCGCCAACCATCTTCACCACAGGCGCTGCACCGTGGACACATTCCTATGGGTGTCGGCTGCGATTTGACGAAGCGACCAACCTGCCCTTCTCAGCCCGATCACCATACCCCTCGTAAAGTCGTCTGTCTGCTGGAAATGCCTCCGTTGACGGCGGCCTGGCATTCTTAGCTATACACGTGTCCTGTGGCACACGACAACACGTTCTACAATGACTGTCGGCTGAGAAATCACGGTACGAAGTGGGCCATTCACCAACGCCGTGATCCATTTGTCGTTCGCTACGTGCGCAGCACAGCGGCGCATTTCACATCATGAGCATACCTCAGTGACGTCAGTCTACCCTGCAATTGGCATAAAGTTCTGACCACTCCTTCTTGGTGTTGCATTTGCTCTGTCAGTCAGTGTAGATTGTAGTTATCGCTTGGCATACCTGAAATCATTTGATTAATACGCACTGATCGTGGATTTATTTATCTATAACAGTGATATTTAATGGTATCTATTATTTTAATAGATTAATAAAAATGGCACATCCTTGTTGAATCATATTTTTAATTAACTATCATTAATCATCATGGTTGCGGAATGTATGCATTCCACGAATACATTTACTTTTACACACGAGATTGCATCGCCGTATATCAAACACATGGTCTATTTGACCACAACAATTACATACTACACTGAACACATACGCGTATCCTGGGTTTACCTAACAAATTATTTACAAAGTACAACCAACGCTGGTATCGAACCCATCACCATAAAACACCTTGGGAATAGTAAAACTCGTAAAGAGATTATATAGGAAAATATCAAATACATAGCACACAATACCTCTTGAAGATATGGCTTAATCAAGCCATAGTATCAGGTTAAATTCATGGTTCCAACATGCATCCTACCCATGTACTTCAGCTTCCTGGGTAAAAAATCTGAAACTCCTATCACGAGCTAATTTAATGTATAAAAATGGGAAAGAATGCATCCTTCGCAAAATCATAAAATTATCCATGTTCCTCATAACGTACCATTAGCATGGAATCGATACTGCACTGACAAATGAAAGAAGGCTTGCAGTAGACGCTAATATTGTTGGAAACAACACAATCTCCCCTCAGACCCTGCAAAGTCTTACATCGTAAATCCGTCAATCTATGACAATAGCTGTGTGCTTTGCTCTGCGGCTACAAAATATATCTTGTATACTTTCTTTCTTTCTTTCTTTCTTTCTTTCTTTCTTTCTTTCTTTCTTTTTTCTTTCTTTTTCCTTTATGACATCTTGGCTCGTTCACAATTACGCATTCATTTGAGAGCACACCACTTCTTATTATTTATTATCTGGCTATATATTCAGCCTAATTCAATATATCACGACAGCCATAATTATTATAATCCTTTATCATTCCAACATCTCAAACATCTCACAAGCTTCACCTTCCCATATCATACCACCGCATCTTAAATCCGTTCTATTAATTTACAGAGATGACTCCATTCACACAGGTTATTTAATTAATTCAATTTCACCCGCGTATCTATATAATTCACATATTACCTCGGTTTGAACATCTTCAATGATCATTTATTATTATATGGGATTTATAAATACCTGAATCACCTTGAAGCATACATATAGTCTATATTCAAATTACTATGGAAAAATTTTACCAGATAGTAACATACAAATAAATTATAAATTTAGCTAAAGCGCTATTCTTCTCAAAATAGGTGCTTCATATGCCCTAAGAATTTATGGGATCTATATACTAACTCATGCAAATAAGCCTGCTAAATATCAACGATTATTCTTGAATCACCTAAAAACCCTAATTAAAATAATAAATAATCTTTTCCCACTCACATGCGTATAGTGTTATCTACATTTAATATTATTTATTATAACATTTTAATATTTACAAAATAAAAATTGCTACTGGCATGCAAATCTCGTGGTTTAAAATATTCAAATTAAATGTACTTATCGAATGCTGGGTATAGTTTACTGTCATCTCGACGTACACTTGAGATTTTACACCATCATGATGACTGCTCTTCGCTTTGATAGTCCTTGGTTCCTCCTCATCCTAACACGATCTATGTCTCAAACTGTGGTCTTCTTAGTGGAGTCTCTAGAAGTTCCCCTTGAGAAATGACTGCAGGCACTTAAGCGCGTTTCTCGTAGGCTCCAGTCCTCGGGGTTCGATGATCACTCAGGAACATAAGGCAAAAATGGAAAAATCAGCTACTAAAAACTGTTTATGTGATTTCAAAGAATCTACTGGTGATTAGATCCACTAATAACTCTAAATAGATTCATCCAAATAGTGGCAAGTTTGTATAAATCACTATTCATGCCCCCATTAATCAAACAGTCTAATTATCACCACGAGTGTCCATGGAGTATGTAAACGCTAATTTTATCAGGAATATCGTTCTTTAATTTTACTGAACGTCACTCACTCTTAAAATGCTTTAGATCGGTCACTATTTCTAAACAACCGGATGCGTTTTTCCTTTCACTAATGATTGCATCATGAGTCGCAACTGACTGTCATTGATATTTAAAAGATTAAATGATGAGATAAGACGTCTATTCATCACCACTGTACATTATCTTGTACCACACGGTTTATTTGTTTGTATTATATATCTTTTTCTTTTTCAGGTGGTAGAAGTGTGTGAACGTGATGTTCAGATAATTATTGATTTCTTGAAGCTAGTTTTCGTGAAATTCCATTGATAGTTCGTTCAAGTGAAGGGCTGAGACCCTTATGACGAGTACAGTTAATTCATCAAATGTGGTGGTTTGTAATCACCAGAATTATGTTCATTTTATTATTTGTGGGAATATGTTGTAATTCCGTATAATTTGCTTATTGTTTTTTCTAATTTTATATACATCTTTTAATAAATAATATATCGTGCTATGTTTAATTTAGGCGGCCACTCTAAGACTAACCTCAGAGTAAACCAGTGTTTTGAATATGTAAATTGGGAGTCAATCCCGGGAAATATTTCGCATTCGCAAGGTCGTAGCTTATCACTGTAAATAGTCAAGTGTTTTTATTATGATATTGTTTGTTGTATTCAACAGCTGAAATAATAGGACCGATTAACAACGAAACCAATTATACAATGCGAAACTTTAGGAAGGTAATTCAACCTTCTCCGATTTGTTTGGATGGAAATAAATTAGCACTGAAGTGCTTAATTTGTAAATGTGTGATTTGTTCTATCATTAAATTCCATGCCGTAATTTCAGTAGTCCACATAGAGACATTGGTGAAGATGTGGATCGAAAAGTTTACTTCAGTGACAGCACGGATCGGATTTCCCGTTGCTTTATTGAGTGTCAAATGTATTTTTTTTTAAATTTAATCATCAAGGTTGTAGAGTGTAAAGTATGTTTCAACGAGAGCTAATTGAATCTTTAGGAAAAATGTATTTCTGCCTATCTTTGCCGATATTAGCATCCTGACCTCTTCCGTTCATTTTATGCCTATAAGTTAGATATAAGTTGCTTCTAGTTCGTATCCGCGGACGCACCATGCCCTTGTGAGGCTTGTGCTCATATCTTGGAACGGAAGGATAACGGTAGACCTCGCTATGCTGTAATGGGCATTTGTCATCTCATGTGTTCGGGTTAGTCATAAAAGTCCAAATGAGGTGGCATTTGTCACTAGGCAGAAAAGGTCCCTTGACTGTTGTTTTCTGTAGAGCGTGGTCCCATGTGTTAAAATCCAGTCGGGGTAAATTTGTGTTGTCACATGGTCCCATGAGTTATGGGAGATGATGGGAAAGGTTCCAATACATACATACAACCGGGTGTAACGAAATTCGATACAAACATTTCTAAGAATAACGGATGAGACCAAAACAAAGCTATTTTGTTAAATAACCTTAGGTCAGAAGTTTGATAGTTGAGATACTTTTTGATGTAATCGAGAATTAAATTATTACATTGTAATCCTATACAAGAACTATTCAGAAGTGCAGCCTCCAGCTATACAACGACGTGCCATTGCCTACCATACACCCTCAAAGACTCCAGATATATGCTGTACAGTAGAGAGCAAACAGCTGTGAGCACCCCAACGACGAGATCTTCCTCTGGTTCAATTGGACTCTCATACACAAATTTCTTGTATTGTCTCCACTAAAAGATGTAGAATCTACCTGATGGTTATTTTTTTTGAGACTAAGATCGTATTACGAAGTGTTAAGGTAAACTAGAGCAGAGTGGGAGCTGGCAAACATAATTAAAGTCAGGAAAGCATGTTCTAGGCTTTATTCTATGACGCAGAAATTACAGACTACTACAGTTGATAGTACAAGGCAAGACAGACGGCAAGACTGCTGATGTCGTGGCTCCAAAACTTTAAAGACTGGACCTGCTTCAACAATACCGAACAACTCTTCAGATTCAGATTAGCTAAAGGAAGTTGTCCTTTCTTCAGGGTGTTCACCAACGTCTAGGCGCTGGATAAGGGATTTGAATAAGAAATACCTTGGCCCATTCTGTGACGAGTGGGACTAAGACCAAATTTTCTGTCGGTATGGCACGTCTCTCTGTATATTTTTTCTTTTGTTTTGTGGAATTAGGTGGAAATACAGTATGTAGTTTGGCCTAGGCACATGACTTGATCTTAAAGGCAGATTGTGCTGAAAGCCTGCAGTATTATATCATAGAACGTGAAAATAGATGCAAAGAGCATGATATGAAAATTAGCCTTTCCGAGGCTAAAGTGATGTAAGTAAGAAATCTAAGAAAATTGAATGTTAAGTTGCGAATACGACGCTGGAACAGGTAGACATTTTTTTACAATGTGCTTTACATCACATCGACACAGATAGGTTTTAGGGCGACGATGGGACAGGAAAGGCATAAGACTGTGAAGGAGCGCTCGTGGTCTTAATTAAGGTACAGCCCCAGCATTTATCTGGTGTGAAAATAGGAAACCACGGGAAACCGTCTTCAGGGCTGTCGACAGTGTGGTTTGAACCCACTATCTCCCGGATGCAAGCTCACAGCTGAGCGCCCCTAACCGCATGGCCAACTCGCCCGGTCGTATATAAATCAAACTGAGATTGGTTCTACTCAGTTTGATTCCAAGACTTTGAGAAAACTGTCAGTGATCAACTGGCTCTTCCCTCCCACAGATTATGGTTAGATGAATTTGTTCAATGGATCAATTTTTTCAATGTATTTTCATTACACTTTTCTTTTTCAGTTGTGTTATCAAACTTATCTAATCGCACTTGAAAGATGTAGTTATTAGGTATATTTTGATCTAGGACACCATGCGGATATCCTTGTGTTTTGTATGGGAGCCCTGAACATGAGCCACGTTCAGAGAATACAGTGACGAAAGATTAATTAACCGGCTTGCTTTCTTTCTTTCTTTCTAATCTGTTTACCCCCCAGGGTTGGTTTTTCTCTCGGATTCAGCGAGGGATCCCACCTCTACCGCCTTAAAGGCAGTGTTCTGGAGCGTCAGACATCGGGAAAGGGGATACAACTGGAGAGGATGATCATTACCTCGCCTAGGCGTCCTCACCGGCCATATTGAACAGGGGCCTTGTGGAAGGGGGGAGGATTGGAAGAGATAGACAAGGTAGTGGGAAGGAAGCGGCCGAGGCCTTAATTTAGCTACCATCCCGACATTAGCCTGGAGGAGAAGCGGGAAACCATGGAAAACCACTTTCATGGGTGGGAATCGAACCCACCTCTACTCTTTTGACCTCTCGAGGCTGAGTGGACCACATTCCACCCCTCGTACGACTTTTTCAAATTTCGTGGCAGAGCCGGGAATCGAACCCGTGCCTTCGGGGGTGGCAGCTAATCACAGTAACCACTACACCACAGAGGTGAACCAGCTCTCTTTCTACCATCCAGTAAGGTTACCTTCCATTGAGACAATGGCCAATCAAAATTATCGCAACTTACATATTATGTCAGACATTCTGCTGTCTTTGGTGACGTTAAGTGTGTGACCTAGACGGAACTCCAGTCGAAGACAGTGGAAACTCGTTTAAAACACGGCGCCATTTATACCTGCTAAGAATGAAGATGTCGAAAAATTAGTGAACTTTTTTGTGTACGCTTAATTGGTTGCACTAGATAGACCTCCAGCCCAAAAACCGATCCCATGTTTAAAAAAATGGTGTTGAATTTCCCTTTGATAAAAATAAATGACCATAAATAATTGTTTCACTAAATGGAATTCGAATTTATAACGATTGATTTATGTGTATCGTACGAATCGCTTTTGAGATATTTATGAAATTTGGAGTCGACAAGTGTAGGATTCAGTGCTTCGAAATGGAGAAACTGACTCAGGGCTTATGAAATAACCAATCCTCTAGCGTATGATAAGACGAGGCCTCTCTGATAAAAGAGCTTTATATACGTCTCTAAGTCCTTGCCGCTTTTAATACTTCACATCATATATTGCACAATTCAGACTAGCTGTGACGGGCCGTTCTTAACAGGTCACGATCCGGGCGTGAACCATCAGGCCGATTCACACTGTACGTGTAACGCGGTCGAGCCGGTCAAAGCTCGGTCCCCCTGTTCTGTTCATTCTATCCCATTAACAGAAGTGCCAAAAATTACAATGAATTTTTCAATCGAATCATTTACGGAAATTGTCTTGATTTGGGATGAAAAAGAGGATAATAGGTCCAGCCCGAGTTTCAGGGTGCATCAAATGTTGACAACGCGAAAAGGAGAAGGAGAAATTTTCACTTTATTTCCAGAGTTAGTTGTCAATGAATCCAAATTCTATCAGTTCTTCCCCGTGGTTTTATGTGGTTGTTGGGGTTAACTGAAACAGATATTCAACAGAGGATTAATTGGTTCCGAGAATGCATCAGGCCGGCTGAAAATCTTGCTGTATTTTTGTGTTATATATCATACAGTTTTTGATACGCACGCACTCAATCTTCCGTCGTCCATGGTTATCGCAAAAGTGAGGAGCGGCATCCTATTGATTCTTGCTAGGTAATATCACGTCACGTATTTTGAATCAGTAATTTCGCGATGCAAATTTTCATAGGCCCCAACAATGAGACAAATTTTTGACAAAACAATATTGAGATCTACATGTATGTGCTAGAATATCTGCACACAAGAGTACATACACCTACATTGTACTTTGTACCGATCTTAAAGTATTCACATCAAAAGAAATTCTCCTGCTAATGTTTACACACAGACTACTTCAAGAAATAGGTATGTTTTAGTTGCACTTCAGCACCAGAGCTAGTGTAAGCTATTTACCCGTGACAAGTTCAGAAGCCGGTGAATTGACTGTACCTATCAGATAACTAGACGATTATCTTCATCCCTACCTGACAATACACCGAGTTAATCAAGTCTTCAGAGCATGCCGTTCAAAGCTCTCCGTGCTTTAGGAATGTGCGGAATGACTGGAACATTCTGAGCTCGTCACGGAACTTGATTGCTTCCAAAAGCAGTGCTCTCGAATAGATGAATATCATTACCAGCTGTTCAATAAGCGATGATGGCAAGGGTTTGGCATCCCGGGAACCACCATGGGGCTCACGAGACACCTCACTGTCGGATGTTTGGTTTGAAAGAGAACTTCTTCGACATGTTGTTCATCCAGGGATAGGAAGGCTGTTCAACGGCTACGAACAATTTTGACATAAATTTGCCTTAATGGCTTGAGATCATCCAAGAATTTTTGTTACGTGATGCGGAAAAATGTGTGATGGATGTGTAACCATAGCAACCGTGCAGGCCATGACTTATGGCTGGTTGCCATCTGAAAATTAGCACCCGTTGATGGATGGCCATGACTAGGAGACATACAGTATTACTGAACATTTTATTTTCGTAAAGGGAAGAGAGGTTTGTTTTTTAAATGCATAGCATTTCACTTGCAAGAAACTTATTTATGCAACTTGTACGTACGATGGACTTAACCACAGAAAAACGTACATGATTGTGAAACTGTTCACACCATACAAGTTTGCTCACATAATTTTAACTATTACTATAACATAAATATAAATCATATGGAAATGAAAATCTTATGTATAATATAAAAAAGAATTGTTGGAATTATTTTGTTTACATTTTAAGTACCATCCAAGAAACTTTTTGTAAATTTCGGCTCCCTAAAACTCACTTGGCAGATCTCGGTTATCTTCGTGTAATTGATTGGCAAGCTCGAACTCCAAAAATGAATCGATGATCTGGCAGTATATTCTCAGGTATTTGAATACTAGTGTTATTTATACAGCAAGACAAAGAGATAGAGGTCAAAGATTATTTTTTAATGTATTGCGATGGATTAGGATATTCCAGGTATGTCCCAGAAATACCCTAAGGCAAAACGGGTGAGAAAATTTTACAGTTCTGTGTCGTTCCCTTATACTTGGACCAATAACTTACACTACCCCTTATTTACGGTAGATCGGTGAAGCAGGCTCCATTTCCAAGACTTTGGTCTTTCACACAAATAGCTGATCGCTAAGCATGACATAAAGGCGACGGGGGAAATCATGAAATGGGAGGGTCGATAAGATTATCGCTTCAATTCAGTTTTCAGTTCCATTTGGTTGGCAGTAATACCGGAACCTGTGAAGCTTCCTCCTGGTCTGTCACCCCCGTAAGAAGGAGCGTCGCTAGGAATGTCGTGTAAATTATATATTCTTCGGTTTTGTGTATCATAAATGCGTGTCTTTTAAAAAAACATGGTGAAAGGCCGCGATGTATAGTAAGCCAGGGGAAGAGAATACTACCATATAATACATTGTTCATTTTCTTCATGTATATCTTATAGATAGGAGTCATCCGGAAATTTGCGTTACGTAACGTGACAAAATGTGTGACGGAAGTGTAACCATAACAACCCCATCCAAGCAATAATGTAAGGTATGGATGGATGGGCATTGTTACCTAGCAACCATGCATGTTGTGTCTCACGGATGGTTGCCATCTGAAATTAACAGCCGTTGATGGGTGGCCATGACCTAAAGATATATTTATGATTGTTTGAATTTCGCAAAGGGAAGTGAGTTTTATTTTTCTTAGGTGTATGTACAATTTAATACAACCTTGACAGCTTTGTGTACAAAATTGTAGGCTGTGAATATTCAAATCTAGTTCAGAAAAAATGTTCATATAAATCTGTGAGCAAACCAAACCCCATGGCACTACAGCCCGTGAAGGGCCTTGGCCTACCAAGTGACCGCTGCTCAGCCCGTAGGCCTGCAGATTACGGGGTGTCGTGTGGTCAGCACGATGAATCCTCTCGGCCGATATTATTGGATTTCTAACCCGGGGACGCTATCTCACCGTCAGCTAGCTCCTCAATTCTAATCAAGTAGGCTGAGAGGATCTCGAACCAGCCCTCAGGTCCAGGTAAAAATACCTGACCTGGTCGGGAATAGAACCGGGGCCTCCGGGTAAGAGGAAGGCATGCAACTCCTACACCACGGAGCCATAAATATGTGACCACGAATTCATAATTCCTGAGATACCGCTCTCCAGTGTCGCAAATTGGAATGATATTCACTACATTAACTAACAAATTAACTAGTCTTCGTGTCTGTGAGTTCCGTAATGTGCGTCGTCCTGATCTCCGAAAAGGTAGAGGTTGTTCAATTTCTTGGCCTCCATACTCACTTGTTTTAAACCCATTGAACTTCTTTGTGTGAGGGTACTTAACGTCGTTGGCGCGTGCGAATTTTGTGCACGGAAAGCAACACTTCGAGGAAGAATTGTGCAGGATTGGCAAGCGATACGCATTATACTAGGCACTTTCCGTGTGTTTGTAACGCATTGATATAACCATCTGAAGGCTGCAGTATGGCAGGATGTGGGTATTCCGACCACTTCCCGTAAAGCTACAAACAGTGTGTGTCATCACGGGAGATTCAAACCAAATTGTATCAAATGACATTCCAGATTGCGAGGCTTGATTGTCAGATATCTTAGAAATTATAAATTCCAGATGAAGGAAAATAATGTAGTCTTTTAGTCGTCATCATCATCAGTAATTTCTCTCAATCCTGAGCGTCGTGAACGCAACATATTGCATGTTTTGTATTTTCCGCCACTCTTGAAGCTTTTCTGCTTCGCTATGAAGCAGCTGAAAATGTAGACCAATGATATTATTATTTTATCCAACCATCTGCTGGCTGTTCTTCCTCGTGGCCTTTTCCTTTCCTTGCATCACCATTTTTTCCAACAACATGGCCATAAAGTGAAGGATCTTCTGGTTGACGCTAGAACGAAGGCGTCTGAAAATGCTGATCTCCGCAATGATGGACGAATTTGTTCTTCTTTCTGCCCAGGTCACACATAGCATTATGCGCCAACACCACGCCTCAAAGGCGTCAATACGAGCTTTTTCAGTAGCCTTGAGGGTCCACATCTCACATGCACACTTGAAGTGTTTCTAACAGGTTGACCATTTTTCTCTTCGAAATTGCCCTATTCTGCCAGATCCTGTTTACCATTTTCATGACAGCTCATCCTAGTGTGATCAGTCCCTTTATCTCGTCATCACACCTTCCTGTAACAGATACCTTTGAAATAACGTAGACATAATCCTTAACACTCTCCAGTTTCTTATATAACCTGTGAGCTGGACCTGTGCTTCTCGATCGATTATCGTAACTTTGAACTTGTCTAGATTGATGTCCACTACATACACACGAGTTGTTTGGTTTACCCTTCCGAGTAAGTCTTGAAGATAACTTCACTCTAGCAAGTAAGAGCAGTGTCATCAGAAAAGCGCGGATTATTGATTCTTCTTCCAGTCCAGCCATCGAGGGCTTTAGTCACGACGCATATGCCATGAATCTTGTAAAATGTAGGCAGAATGCAGCCCTGCACGACGCCCTTGAACATTCTGAAGAAACTTTTACTCTCCTCTAAATATTGAACCCTTTTGGTCCACTATGAAGGATACCTACCTTCCTTACCTAATAGCAAAATTTCATTAGATCTGTCTCTTGGGTCTACCGGATTCTTCGTCACTTGCTGAGGTAAAGGTAGGGTTCAGTAATCCTAATCTATCTACTCAAATGAAAGGTCTGTTTAAAAATATTCCTATTTATTCAAGTAATTCCTGAAGAGTTAATCATTTATCATCGGTATCATTGGGATCCAATCGTGTCCACTGGACACCACAATCATTTTACACAGAAGGTCAGAACACTGGTGTGAGCCTTTGACATAACTGCCTGATAGGCATCCTTATTAGAAACCATTATCTCAATTATTAATTAAAGAAAAGAAAGTCTGGAAATCCTTAGATACGGCTTCCACGGGAGACTACATGTACCAGTATAGTGATTCTTTATGGTCCAGTCCTCGTAACACGAACTCTGGACTCTGGTATAATTAAGGCAGTCCAATCGGTATGTGCCACACAGTGGTTATACGGCATGGAGCATTAATTTTGTGGATGTGACCAGCGACTATGTCATGGACCAATATCTAAACTTCTAAGTTACTTTAAAGTCATTGTGGATGATGACCGCAAGGAAAATGATGCTACGGTGGCATATGGCCCTACTCCAAGTCACTGAGGTTGATGACCCCATGACCATCCAAGTTTCTAACCTGAAGGCTAAACACAATTAAGTTACATCGGTTGATGACCGAAGTTTCCATTTTACTAACCCCAGCACATTTACTGCTCCATCAATCAAAGCCAAATAATGCAACAACAACAATGCTCACAATACCTTGTGGCAGTAAAATCCATTACCTTCGGATATGTCCCCTTAATCACTACGTTAACATTTACATATTCCCCTGAAAAATGAACTAAAATTTCCAGAATGCATCTTCAAGTCATTCGCTTGATTTAAAGTTATTTCCAAATACGTTTCCACTGAATTTAATAATTAAATGAATTTAAATGATTTAATGAAATCTTTATGAACAACAAATTCTATCTCCGCGGACGAATGGTTTCTTTTACAAGTCCCTACTTAACGTCTTGACGTAATTCATTTTTAATCATGTTGAATGGATATCGTCGGTAGCTGAAAAAAATTTACATCACTTATTTCCAGTATTCATCTTGTTCCGTGACACCACACTTTAATTTAATCTAACACTAACGATTATTACTACTTGGATAACCCTGATAATTAAGTGCAAAACCATAAGTAACTAGCCGTACAATGTTAACCGATTACGATGTCATATCTTGTCATAAAATTTTGTGCGCCCCTCACAAACAAAACAATCATCATTACCATCGCTCTATATATTTTGGACAACCCTGAAATTGGCTAACCTCGCTCATTATACTCTAAGTTAGTTGTCTTAAATGTACATTACAATCTCAATTAAAGAAATTTACAGTATCTAATAACACACACGTTATTCCCGGATGAAAATTTCAATCTGAGCCAACAGTTGACGTTATCCCCTGCCAAGAAATGCAATCTCGCTTCAATGCGTAGCACACTCTGCACGTTCCGTTATTCGAGCTGCGAACTCCTATCAGCTGATGGCATTGAGCCTCGACTCCGCTCTGCTGTGATACGAAACATCTGTTCGTCTTGCTTGACTGGCCTCTCAGAATGAAACCTTGAACTTCGCCGACATAATTAAACAAATACGATATTTCTGACCAGCAAAATGCACATAGATTATACTTCAAAATGCCCTACACTAATTGTACACGTCGCAAATGAATAACGGCATGGATTCTCTAGTTCTACTTTCCATCCCAAACATTACACAAAATCTCCCTCGGGCTTATACAGATCCCGGCACATTTACAGGCTTCCAATCACCTGATTCAAAAATCCTATCTCAACTCATACGACAACTCTGAACTCTGCCTCAACTCGACCGCTCTCACTAACAAAGAAATGGAATTTTTAAAAATCTAGAATCCACGACGCATAATACGCACAAATACATTAATAATGAACACTTCGCATTATGATTTTCCAAAACTGGATTTCACAAAATGACGGTCAAAATTCTACTATTTATCGTCAGTCAGACACAGTTTAAATGGACATAGAATAACGTTTCCCTTCGTGACCAAATTCACCACTCTAAATTTTTCATCCCGACAGCGCTCTTCCACTCGATTGAAAATGGGTAACCATGGACTTCTTACATTA
This sequence comes from Anabrus simplex, assembly GCF_040414725.1. Lineage (NCBI taxonomy): Eukaryota > Metazoa > Arthropoda > Insecta > Orthoptera > Tettigoniidae > Anabrus > Anabrus simplex. The sequence goes on from NC_090268.1 coordinate 412,784,564, forward strand.
ATTCCATCAAATTTCAAACAGAAAATTTTTACGTCAGATGAAATATCTGAATTTGACATCACAAAAGTATAGGCAATAAATTCACGGAAATGACGATCTACTCTGGACGTGATATCACTTCGAAGCCCTCGCTAATAACTTTTACATGTCACACGGCACTCGCAATATTTTAAATTTATCCAAGCAGAAAATAAAACAAATGAACTTTCGTCATATTTTGACATTCGCCAAAAACATAGGGGTGACCAACTGCGTCATAGAAACCCATTTCTAATGCACATAAGTTTGACATCACAAAACAAGATATAGTAGGTGGTAGGATGGCAAGGCACCTACCTCAGAATGACGTTGGATTCCATCCTTCGGCTCACCCGTGACCTTCCGCCGCTTGTCCGACCATTTTACATTTCTGGATGTACATCTTAATATTTATTTATTTTTCCTGGAATAAAACATTAAAAAAGAAATACCCTTCACTTGTTGATTTTGTTGATCGCACTCGACTGATAGTATTTATTTCCCGCACACGAATTACTTCCCTTACCGCACACAAATATATAAAAACCTCTTCCTCTATCTTGGCCGTCCCATTTATACAATTACTTCTGCTCAAAGAAAAACATCTCCACATAGAGTCAAGACCCCAGCCACATCGGCTAAAATCTCTTGGTTGGACTTAGTCTACTTTTGTCGATCGATTTACAGAGCAGTTCAACCCGCTGTCTTCAGCCTCACGATACAAAATGCATGGGTTTCAACATGGCGTCCGTTCTATATTTATAGACAGTACCCCATCTCCCCAGGCATTTTCCCTTTGCCGCCAAGAAAATTTGCGTAATTTTTCTGACTTAAATGAACCGTATTTAAAAGAGTTTTGGATGTAACCGCATACTTGCTACATGGCTATCGGTAGTGTTTCTGGACATTAAAATTTATGCACCTTAAATTAACTGGTTGGATGACCTCATTTGATAGGCACTACTTTTCTGTCGACTTCGCGTGGAGACGCTAGACACACGCGCCCTTCTGAAATAATCCCCAGAAATGGCTTAGCAGTCTCAAATCCGCCTTACTAAAGACCAATTGCCTTAAAGATAAATACAGGACCGTCATTATATTGCATTCACCTCTAATTCTTTCATTTAATTATATTTATTCGATATAAACTTCCTTCTGTATCCTTCCACTGCCGACACGTGCGGATGACGTCACGTATCCCAGCGTGGGACGGAAAGTAGCTACCTCGTTGCCACGTGTTACTCCAGAAATTTTCAGAAATGTAGTAACTTTTCATACTTAAAATTCTTAGGGCACAAGGTCATGGGTTCAATATCGCCGTGGTAGTGCAAATCACGACAGGTGCACATTTTCTTTTTTTGTTTTGTTACACCAGTCGTTGTATTTTAGTTTGATCGTCAGCGTGAAAGTGCGAAAATTGCTCAATTTTATAACATTATGCCGTTGAAGTAAAATACTTTTTTTTTTTTTACATTTGAGAATTCAGTGCATAACACCGTCACTATACATGCAGCTTTTTTAAACTGGAAATTAAAGGAGAATTCATTCTCTTTCAGTGCACGACCACAATAATTTGTCTTGGTTCTGCTTGGACTTTGTTAGAATCTGTCATATAATAACAGACCTTTTTCTTAATAAAATATTTTTTGCAGGAAAAATGAGAAATATATTTTTCCAGTTTTCCATGTGGTTTCGAAGTAGGTCAAATATATTCCTTTATATTATAGGAATAAATATCTATTCATTAAACTTGTTTTCTTCTATTTATACCTGAACAGGAAGTAAACACCAATTTCATGATGTAGGTTAATTGTGAAAAACTGTGGAGTGTCCGGTAAAATTTCCATTATTTATTTATTTATTTATTTATTTATTTATTTATTTATTTATTTATTTATTTATTTATTTATTTATTCATTACTACCTTGTTCAGTGGCTAAATTAGGGCTCCACACTCTCTCTTAAACATACCCGCATTTTGTTTACATTCTGAATTAAAATATTAAAATAATGAAAACAGTTATATCGAAATAAATTAACAGAATTAAACTAAATAACAAACTTAAATTAATTTTAACAATAGCAATTATTTAAGTTGAAATCAACACCAATAATGAAGATAATGAAAGTTGTGTTTGAGAAATAAAGGAAACATGAAGAAAATAAGAACATCCTTCAAGAACAAGATCAATGACGAATCTAAATACTGCTATAAACCAAATAAATAAAATGAAAACGCAATTAATAACATATACTGCACCCGCCCCGTACCCTACGGGCTCCAAGCGTTAAATCTACATGGTCGCTAACGAGTTAAAATCAAGTGGGCATCAAACATAAATTTAACTTTGCGGCTTACAGGGTAGCAAGAGACAGGTGACATATCTGTACTGGAATCAGAACAAGTTTCTATAAGTTTAAATTAAATCATGTACATTATTATATCCTGATAATTACGGGGAATGAAACACATATACAAGTAAACAAAATGCTGGGGCTGTACCTTAATTAAGGCCACGGCCGTTTCCTTCCGACTCCTAGTCCTTCCCAGTCCCATCGTCACAATAAGACCTATCTGTGTCGGTGCGACGTAAAGCAACTAGCGAAAGGAAAGATTACTAGCTATAAGCTAACCTTGAAAGTTGTCCATTATGAAATTTAATGTAGCCTAGTTTTAAATACCAATGCAACTGACATCTACAACAAAGGCTGCATAAATTTCACAAATAGCAGTAGAATACGGTATTTACCATACTTGGTGTACGTTTGACGGAAATAGGTGACTTATCATGGTTACGTTTCCATGGTGGTGGGCGGTCCATTGTCTTTGTTTGAAAATGTGAGTGAAAATTAAATAGGGTTGGAACGGCATTTGCCAGTAATCGCCGTTGGTCATTTGTTTCATACATGTACTCGTCTTCGAAATGTACACAGCATAAGCGACTGCATTGAGTGGGATACCTCTTTTCGTCCTCACAACGTATTGTTACGTTAATTCCTTGTTCTTTAAAGGAAATCTGAAACATAATCCGACTAATAATTACCGTGGCTATCCGTACTGTAAACAATAAAATGGGTTTAATTACAAACAGAAATTACGGAAAGGAATCTCGGCAATCATTCAGTAATACTTACTTAAAATACGATAAAGCCCTGGTTTTATAGCTCCGATTAATACAACCGTGCGCTGAGCATACGAGTGGCATTCTTGAAAGCGAGAATCTATCTTTTCACTTCCTAAAACTTACGAAAACTTAGGAATTTAAACTGGCATGCACTATCACCCTGTCACCTCAACATATGTTCTCGCGCTAATTCGCTTTGTTTTGACAACCGTTAACATGGCTGCCCCTTATCAACTTGCTTCCGCAGGGAGCGCTGATGTCAGGCATACAGCCCCTCTATGTTATTCTAGCTCGTTAGTGCAGACGTATTGAGTGAAGGGTCACTGGAGTGGGAGAAGGGAGTGCAGGTGTTGAGTGCAGGAAGGTACTGAGGAGTTTACCGACAATGATTGGTGTGGAACAATACAGGACGATTATAGGAGGATGGCAGGGAAGAAAGAAGAAAGAAGTGAAATCAGGAGGGTGTAAAATGGAAATGGAAATTAAAGGAGAAATCATGCTATCAGCGGCGGTGATTCTAATATTGCTATGGATTGGAGGGGTCGAGCTGAATCCAAGCCCGACATTTAGTGGAAATATGAGCTGGGAAGACATGGAAGCAATCAGAAGAGTTGTAAAAGAGGTTGTTGTAGATGTCTTCCCTTTGAGCAACTCAAAAATATGATTCAAGAACAAACGAGGGAGTTTGAAAAATGAAGGGATGGCTCCGAGAAAGAGCAGACGACACAACATCTCAAGTGAGGAAAAATGCCGAAGACGTCGCAGCATTAAGGGAGAAAATAGGACGATTAGAAGAGGGGACGATGAAACAGAAAGCAGAAGTGGAAGCCAACACTTTATATCGCAGGAGGAAGTGCCTATTTATATATGGTGTGCCTGAGGAGATGAGAGAGGACAAAGTGCTTACAACCTATAAATTAGTGGACTTAATTCAGGGGAAAACGAAATTTTAGTGAAGTGGATATTGTCGATGTGCAGAGAGAGAGAGTGGAAAGAATTAGAGGCAACAGACCTATCAAAGTACAACTGTTTTCTACGATGATTGCTGATATTGTGGTTGGCAATGCGAGTAACATGCAGAGGGAAAAAATATGGAACAAGAGGGACATGAGAATGGAGGCTATCAGGAACGAAGGACTACTTAGAAAACAAATGATACGAGCTAAACATCAAGGGCTGAGAGCAACTATCAGAGGACAAGAACTAGTGGTGTCAAGCAACAACTGGAGTAGAATCTGGTCTGTGAATAGATTGATGGACCTAGAAATGAAGATAAAACAAGACTAAGAAACAGAGAGAACTGTAGCGATTAGTGGATAAGATAGGCAAGTGAATGATAGTGATATCAGAGTAGAGGGGGAAGGTAGTAATGTTAATACCGAAAGAAACAATGTGTTGTGCGAAAAGAGACAGGGAGAGGTGCCAAGTGAAAATGCGATCATAAACACCAATAAGGAAGGAGCAGAGAGAGAAGGTAGGCCTAGAGTCACAGACACAGTCACAGCTAGAGTCAAAGGAAGTCAGCAGAGTGGAAACAGTGATGGAATGGCGGCTCAGAGGGAAAGGGAATACTCGGAGGCAACCTGGAAGAGAGTAGAGCAGAGCTGGTACGAAGGGTGGGGCAGAAATTTAAGAAGCACAAGCCTAAGAGACATGTGAGAAGCAGGAGTAAATAATGAGGGTACTGCTACAAAAAAATAAAAACGCTAATAAAGTTAACAAGAAGTAAGAGAATTGTTACGCTTGATGGTGGTAGTTTTTGGTAGGTAATGAAGTGTGCTTAATTATTACTGATGTTGTAATTGAAGTGTATGAGTAAGGGATGAGGATGGTGTTTGTATAGTGAAGTTGATGGTAATATCTGGGGTGTATTGGACTCTCTGTAAGTAATTTAAGTGTTGAAAGGGATGAGAACTGAAAATTGATGAGTAAGAGATGGAGTTGATGGTAGGTAGTATACGGTGATGGTGGTAGTTTTTCGCAGGTAGTGAAGTGTGTTTATTACTGATATGTGTGTTGTTATGATAGATATAGCAATTGGTATGTAGTGTGTAAGTGAAAGATTGTGGAGTTGAATGGAGGTTTTGGTAGGTAATGGAGAAGTGGTGTTATATGTAATGGCAGAATTTAAGCGTTGAGAGGGATGAGTATGGAATGGTGGTGTGTGTTACGAGATGGAATTGGAGGTATTATTTGTGTGGTTGTTAAACAAATTTAATGGTTTGTTTGGCAAAGAATGACGACATTGTTTTGACGAGGAGGCAGTTAAAGTGTTCATGGGGGCTGGATCAGCAGAGTAACGAGGTCAGGAGTTATGACAATAGCTGTGATAGAATGTACCGCGTAGGCGAGGCCGGTCAGGTGGAAAGTGTAGTTCTTTTTATAGCTTGCATATGTGGTAGTCTAATTTTATTTTTAATTCTGTTTTTGCCTTTTTCCAGGGCTAACGGCTCTCCGGAAGCGAGTTGACCGTGGGCCATCTGATTATATGCCTTTTAACTATACTTTATTTAAATAGCATATTCTGGAAGACAATAGAAATATTCAGGGGAGAAGTTGGACGTGGCATGAAGAGACAGAGGATAGCTGCTGTTGTGACCCTCACTTTGGGGGTCACGTTTCCGGAGTATCCGACGGACTTCATGGCATGTCCAAGGAGTATTTTTCCGATTCCCTTTTATTTTATGTTAGTCTCATTTTATTTAATTTTGCTGCTTTCTTATTTTATGTCGTTTACTAGATTCTAATGTACTGTCCTTTTGCATCCTGTAACTGGCTTCGGCTAATACAACTTTGAACCATGTATTGGGTGGAAACCTGTAAGGTTCAATAAACCACTACTACTATAATGTGAGTCAATACATTGTTTCATTTAAGCCCGTATAACTCTATTCGATGAGAACATTTTTCAAAAATCAAAAACCGTATGAGGGTATTGACCCAAGGAACAGATTATGCTACCTTTGCACGGTCAAAATACCGCGGCCCTTTACTCTATAGGGTCTTCTCGTCTTTCATATTCATTTAAGCCTTTTGACTCAAAAGTTAAATTCTATTCATTACATGGAGACAGTTAATGTTTCGTCAAACCATTCATTCCAGCCTTCAAAGGTTCTTACCTAAATGATTGATTATTGAAACCTTAACTGACTTAAATTATCAATTTATCGTAATCATTATGGTAATCATATCCCTCGTGACACTATTTTATTATCTTCGATTAACATTCCTATTCCCCTATATGTAAATAAGTTAATTTGGCTAGGATTCGAATCAAAAAGAAAGCGAGCAAAGAAACAAGTGATTTTGGCGGTTTTTCTGGAAATGCAGTTAGGTCGGAAGTGATTTTTAAATACAGTAGTTTTAGTTTGATAGAGCTATCCAAGACTCACAATTTGAAACCTTTCTGGCCCTTTAGCCATTCAACTTTCGTCAAATTTGAGGACATTGCTTAATCTTACGTTTTTCGTAGTATGGGGGACCGTAATTTGTCTGCCAAGGAAAATTTTCAACATTCAAAAAAGTGAAACTTTTCAAATAAAAATTATTTCTATACAATACGTACGATGACAGTGTTCAATACCTCATTGCAAAGGAGGAGGACCAATGTACTGTACCTAGTATAAGAATCTGATCTCGTTATGACGTCATCGGGTATTGCAGTAGCGCCGCAGTCTTGAGGTACGAAAATCACTGTGTTACGTGGCTAACAATTAGTGCAGCTCTGGACTTTGGCGTCGCTGGATTTGTCTCAGAGAGTTAAACAATTATACGATATAAGCAAATCAAATAGTGCATATTAGAAAACATTGTGGTGCGGAGAAATGTGAACAAATTTCTTTCTATTACGTAACATATGGCTTTAGATTTTCTGCAGATGCATTCCTGTGCTTTTAGGGGCTGGTCAGAATTCCAAAATTCCAAAATAACAAATAGGGATCGTCAGTAGGCTTCTACTCGAGTGGATGGGTGCTATAGAATAGATCTTCTCTCTCTTGTAATAGGGGTGGGTAATGGGTACAAGGGGCTTAAAACCTAGGAACTTGGGTTGTCGACCACTGTTCACCTATCTGAGACTAGCTTTCTTGTGTTAGACTCCTCATTTTCATTTTTACTATCCGACCCCATTTGGTAATCTCATGTTCTCATCCACCTTGATGGTACTATGTTTAAGTGTATGTGTATGTGTGTGTGTGTGTGTGTGTTATCCGTACAGTTAATGTCATGCTGCTGTGAGCTTGCATTAAGGAGATAGTGGGTTCGAACCCCACTGTTGGCAGCCCTAAATACTTTTCCGTAGTTTCTCATTTCCGCTCCAGGCAAATGCTCTATAGTCCAAAATTAATTTCAGGAAGGAACAAAATCAATTTTATCATTGGGCCTAGTAAGTACAGAGCCTGGACCTGAAACTTTGATCAGTGAATTGCAGAGGTTCATAACATTCTTAAAAACTGGAAGAACAGCAGGTCCAATTGATGTTCACCCTGAAATTCTGAAATTACTTGATGAAAACTGTGTTAGATTATTAACCAAGTTTGTTAATTATGTATACCGGACACGATACATCCCACAAGAATGGCTGAAGTCAGTTCTAATCCCCATTCTTAAGAAGCCAAATGCAACTACGTGTAGCCAATAATGACTCATTAGTCTCCTGAGTCAAGTTCTTAAATTGTTTCTAATGATAATACATTTCAGAATTCATAAAAATGCAAACTGGACATAAGTGACGAATCGTTTGGTTTGGGAGATGTGAGGCCTTGTTCTGCCAGACGACACTTGTACAAAATTGTAGAGACCAGTCTAAAGATGTACACCTCTGCTTCATTGATTATGCCCGAGAACTGGATTGTATCAAACATTCCGAACTCCTGCGAATTCTGAACGCAATAGAGAGAGAAGTTCTTACATATGTCAAATAGCTGTGTGAACACCAAGAAGCTTCCGTAAGAATTGGAAAATTCCGAGACTCGCGCTACTAGGACCAAACAGGGAGTACGGCAAGGATGTGTATTATCTCCCCTGCTGTTTAATGTGTACTCTGAGCAGGTGGGAGAAGGTCTTCAGTAACTGTTGGACAGAATCGTAGCAGAAGGGGATGAACTTGGTCTCAAAATTAAAACCGGCAAGACGAAGGTGATGGCCACTTCCAGAACGCGTAACAAGCACATTCTTATGACCATTTATGGGGAACCAGCTGAACAAGTGCGGAAGTTTAAGTGCCTTGGCAGCTGGATTACTGAGAACTTAGACTCGGAGTTAGAGATCCGTGCACGAATAGAAATAGCTCGTACTATACTGCTAATAATAAGAGTTGGTGTCTGACATTTCTTAGAGGGAGGTCCGTTTACTGCCTGCCGGGGCGGGATAAGGGGAGTGGCTGTGTGGTTGCCATGGAAACGAGGGTGGGGCGACTGTGGTTGCCGTGGAGATAAAACTTCAGGGCAGCTCGTCTTGCTGGGAGTTGCCAAACCTGTCACTGTCACTGATAAGAACCTGATTGTTTGTATAAGAGTGATTGCAAATGGGACGACACCGCCTGGCCAGGTAGTCTACAACAGATCACAGCGGTCAGAATGAAGGAGGGAACAAGTGAGCCAGAAGCGAGGGGTAAGAGCATGTAGAAAAAGAATGCTGGAATGTGGCAACATCGTGAAATGGCACGTGCAGTGCTCCTCCCTCCAACCTTACCTGTCAGACGCCAACTTTAGTTAAGTCTAGTATAGCTTTTTGAAAATGAGGAATCTACTGTGTGACAGAAGCCTCAGCTTGGAGACACGTCACAACTTCGCCCGATGCTGTGTATATTCAGTGCTTCTGTACGGTGCTGACACATGGACTCTGAAATGTAACATCATTAAGAGAAATGCCTTCGAGGTGTGGGTGTTACGGGGGCTGATCACGTCTACAATGTTGCCGTACTCAGACGGATGAGGAGGGAGCGAATGTTGATGTGTACAATCAAGAAAAGAAAGTGAGGATACCTTGGGCATATTATGAGGAATGAAAAGCACCATTTGATCATGCAGGGTAAAATTGATGGACGTAGCCGCGGTCGGAGGAAACATTCTTGGCTAAGGAACTTATGGGATTGGAGAGAACTGGATTCCAGTAGACTGATGATGACAGCCGAACATCGTACAGATTTCACTGCGATTGTGGCCAACCTTCACTAATGGAGAAGGCACCACAAGAAAGTAAGGTAAGGGTGTATTCTGCCCTAAGGCAGGTCCGAGCCTCCGCAGAGGTGTGCCTGAGCCGGAGTTTACGTGCGCTCCTCCATTCCCTTACCCCAAACCAACAGCGCGTGGCAACCCATCCAGATTTTGACTACGCCCAATGTTGCTTAACTTCGGAGATCTCAAGGGATCCGGTGTTTCAACACGGCTACGGCCGTTGGCACCAAGGGAGGAAGATACCTTAATTAAAGGCATGACCTCTTCCTTTACACTCCTAGACCTTTCCTATCCCATCTTCTCCATAAGACATGTCTGTGTCGGTGTAACGCAAAGCAATTTGTAAAGAAAAAGTATTAGGTGTACGAGGCCTGCGGTATTTTCCATCTGACGCCATACGTGGTCCTTCCCGTTCATTTACCAATACCTACTCCGCCTCTGTAGCGTAACGGTTAGTAAAATTAGCTTAAGTCCTCAGAGGCCCGAGTTCGATTCCCGGTGCTGCCATAGAGTGGAATATGGTAAAGGGTTGGTACGGTGTAAAAATGGTACATACGCGGCTGTGAGCTTGCATCTGGGAGATAGTGGGTTTGATCCCACTATCGGCAGCCCTGAAGACGGTTTTACGTGGTTTCCCATTTTCACACCAGGCAAATGATGGGACTGTACCTTAATTAAGACCACGACCGCTTCCTTCCAACTGCTAACCCTTTCATGTCCCAACGTTTCCATAAGACCTATCTGTGTCGGTGGGACGTAAAGCCACTAGGAAAAAAAAAGGTCATGCATTATTACTGAATGTAGAACAAATAAAATGAACCCTATTCTACGGGTTATATTCGGGTTATAGTTTAAAGTTCACAAATGAACCTTTGTCCTCTTGCAATTAGACTTGCTGGGCGTACTTTGCCTTCACTTACGACGCCCTTCATGGCAGTTTCGTATTTTAATGTCGAAAACATTTCATAGCAGACAAAGTAAGTGTCCTTATATATATTCTTTTACGGCCATTAGAGACCACGTTAGATAACAATTATATGTTTCTGGACGTCTTCACAGCCCAGAACTTCAGCATCCTCTCTCTGGCAGCCTGTCTTCTTTCTTCCGTCCACCCACGGTTAAGTTTTGGTTCGTCATGGAATCCCTGAAATCTGTCGATCACTGACCTAAACTTTGTTCGGTTTGAGATGTCTTCTGAATTTAGTTCCACCTGTTTGAGATACTTTCTCACCTCCCTGAACCATTTGTCAGACACTTTAGGTCTGCTGTCTAGTATTGTGAAAATCAGTAAGTGTCCTTATACTACAAAAAACGTAAAATTAAGATCCTCAATTGCGCCGAATATTTTAGGGCTAAAGGGCCAGGAAAGATTTCAAATTGTGAGTTCTTGGACAGCTCTATCAAACCAAAAAAACTAATTTCGAAAATTACTTCCGGCCTAAATGCAGTTCCGGAAAAACAGCCCCTATTTATTTACTCCTTTTTTTATTATTTGAAATCCCAGACAAATTAACTAATTTTCATAAAGCTTTCTGTAATGTGTTACTTGGTTCAATACTCTTAGGCGTTCCTTTGTGATTTTTGAAAAATGTCCACACCGAATGTAGTTATAAGGGATTAAATGAAACTCTGCATTGACTCACATTAGCGCTCGTAGTGGTAGAGAATGCAAACTACTAATCTTATCGAGCAGATAACGATGATTAAGAAAAGGACTGTGATTTTTAGGAATACATAAAGAATATATTCTCATATTTTACTATATTTTATTCACCTAAAATTCGCAGCTCATATCGCTAGGATACTTTCAACATTGAGTCACTTGCCTGAAGGGCTACAAGTGTGGATTTTTGTTTGTTTGTTTGCTTTCTAACCTATAGGCCTATCTCATTCTTCATGTCCTACATTTTTACTTTGATTAGTGCAAAGTAAGGATTGATATCCAGTTGTAGTTCCTCTTAAAACGACTATCACCACCTCATTTGCTGTTTACTTGTGACCCCTTGTTCTATCTTGAATTTCCCAGATGTGGGATGAAGTCGGGTCGTGGAGTTCAGTAATTACGGAAGCCACCCGCCCATTGATCGATTACAGGTGTTTAACAAACCTGTTAGTTATTGGCTTCTCCACTCTGCCCTCGCTATTACGCTTTAATGGCCTGAGAACTTAATGGCTTCAACCATGCGGCCACCGAAGCTGACCCTCTGATGTCTTCATCATAACAACCCCTGGTCTTGTCGGCATGAAGCAGCATGGTGCAATTACAGCTACTTAGAATTCATACGGCAAAGCTTCTTTTCTCAATAATAATAATAATAATAATAATAATAATAATAATAATAATAATAATAATAATAATAATAATAATAATAATAATAATAATAATAATAACAATAATAATAATAATAATAATTGAACTGTAAAACGAGGGTTGGGGCAAAAGTCAATGCAACTACTTTTTTCTTGCAGACATGTGTTCGGATCAGTTGTGCGGAAGAAATTCAAGATTTCCCCAATCACAAAGAAAATGCGTGAATCACGTCTGCAAGGGTATGGACGTGTACTCCGTAATAGAGAAATATTCGTTGCAAAGACTGCCCTTCAACTGAACGTGGAGGGTCGCCGACCTCGAGGGCGACCTCAAACAGGCTGGCTCACTAAACACAGTCCTTGGGTCGCTATGGGTCGATTGCAGTGGAGGAAAGATTGCAAGAAGGCGGACCCCACATACATGGGAAAATGCAAAGAAGTTGATGATGTGGGTGGAACACAAAATGTTATTTTTCGCGTGGAAGCTATGTAGGCATAGTGTGTATTCACAACAACAGATGGCTCTGTGATTGCTGGTAATAGCACAGAGAGCGCTGCGAAATCAGTTGTGTGGAGAGCGTCGTGCGAGTTGGAAGTAACCCGTGTTGAGCAGTGCGCATACATCAAAACAGCCGTTCTCCAGGAAGGAAATGAGAGAGAATGTCACTGTGAATTGGTGGAAGCCTTTGGGAGTAATACTCTCCCATATCGTAGAGTAGCATGGTGGGTAGAACAGTTTCAGCAAGGGCGTGTGGCAGGTCGGTGGTTGTAGAGTGGGCTTCGACTGGTTTGTGGTTCGACAGCTCTGCACTCCGACCGACCTACCGAGCAGAAAAGGGGTGATCACGGCTCTGTTGTGGCTCTACGCCTCTGCATTCGGGAGGCAGCGAAGGGGCTGGTCCCACACCGTCGGCTGCCCTGAGAATGTTTTTCGTGGGTTTTCCATTCTCCTGCACTAAGCTGATGCCGGGACAGTTCCTAGTATAGGCCACGGCCGCCAACTCTCTGACCTTCTCCGTAACACATCTCCTGGTCTGAGAGACAGCGTCACCGTCTAAGAAACACGCCCTCCCCTTCAGGGAGGAATGAAAATATTTTAGTGTGGCAACCGTTGATCAGCGACGCTCGGGACAATGTGGCACAAGCCGTCATCGTGCAGATCCTGGACGAAGACAGACGATGGACGCTATTGGCGTTAAAGAGGCCAAGTGGCATCAAGAGACGCATAGGATATTGCGGAGAGAGCTGTAACTGCGTAAAATCACATCGCGGTGGGTACCGCATGCACTGACGGTAGTTCAACGGTGGATGCGGTGTGCAACATTCTCTGACCACCTAGCACGCTGGCAACAGGACAGCGACCACTTCCTCGTACATAAAAGGTCAGTATTTGCTTAGAGTACACTCCAATGTTGATACGGAAGATACAAGTCTCCGTAAATCTTCAGACATTATCAAAATGAAGACGGGGCTTTTCAGTTAAATGTTCGACACACAATCCAGCGTAATAATGAGTATATTTGTGAATAGTCACATCACTCCGCATGTCATTTACAACGTTACGAACAAACGTCATAGTATACTGCTATAGACCGCAGTCTGGAAACTGGGAGTGAAATTTGTAGATCCTAATGGGTGGGTAGGAGATAGGGATCTGCGCTCAGATGGCATTCATTTAAACCGCAGTGGTACGTATAAGTTAGGAAATTTGTTTGGAAGGGTAATAGGGAGGTACATTCAGGGAAACGGGATGGCCTAGGGAGCGGTGATAAGGGAACAGGGAACTGGAAACCAAGTAGGGATGACATAAAATTGTTAGTGTTGAACTGTAGAAGTATTGTAAGGAAAGGAATAGAATTAAGTAATTTAATATATATATATTCACCAGATATTGTAATAGGAGTTGAATCATGGCTGAGAAATGATATAATGGATGCAGAAATTTTCTCACGGCACTGGAGTGTGAATCGTAGAGGTAGGATAGGAAGGGTGGGAGGCGGAGTGTTCATTCTGGTGAAAGAAGAATTTGTAAGCTACGAAAACGTTAAAGATGAGACACATAAAATTCTAGGTGTAAGGCTCATTTCTAAAGATAACAGGCAACTTGATATATTTGGAGTGTACAAATCGGGAAAGGGTAGCACTGACGCGGATTCGGAATTATTTGATAGAATAGTCAGCTATGTGGGAAACGACATGGAAAGAAATGTGATTGCAGCGGGAGATCTGAATTTGCCAGATGTCAATTGGGAAGGAAATATGAACGACAGGAAGCATGACCAACAAATGGCAAATAAGTTAATATGGGAAGGACAGCTGATTCAGAAAGTGATGGAACCAACCAGAGGGAAATATATCCTGGATGTCGTGCTGATAAAACCAGATGAGCTCTATAGGGAAACTGAAGTAATAGATGGTATTAGTGATCATGAAGCTGTTTTTGTGGTAGTTAAAAATAAATGTGATAGAAAGGAGGTCTTAAAAGTAGGACTGATAGGCAGTACCATATGGCTGATAAAGCAGGCATGAGGCAGTTTCTAAAAAGTAACTATGATCGGTGGAAAACGGTAAATAAAAATGTAAACAGACTCTGGGATGGGTTTAAAGAAATTGTTGAGGAATGCGAAAACAGGTTTGTACCATTAAGGGTGGTAAGGAATCGTAAAGACCCACCTTATTATAATAGAGAAATAAAGAGACTAAGAAGGAGGTGCAGACTGGAAAGAAATAGAGTTAGAAATGGCTGTGGAAGTAAGGAGAAATTGAAGGAACTTACTAGAAAATTGAATCTAGCAAAGAAGGCAGCTAAGGATAATATGATGGCAAGCATAATTGGCAGTCATACGAATTTTAGTGAAAAATGGAAGGGTATGTATAGGTATTTTAAGACAGAAAGAGGTTCCAAGAAGGACATTCCAGGAATAATTAATGAACAAGGGGAGTGTGTATGTGAGGATCTTCAAAAGGCAGAAGTATTCAGTCAGCAGTATGTAAAGATTGTTGGTTACAAGGATAATGTCGAGATAGAGGAGGAGACTAAGGCCAAAGAAGTAATAAAATTTACATATGATAACAATGACATTTACAATAAGATACAAAAGTTAAAAACTAGAAAAGCGACTGGAATTGATCAGATTTCTGGGGATATACTAAAGACAATGGGTTGGGATATAGTACCAGATCTGAAGTACTTATTTGATTATTGTTTGGTCGGAGGAGCTATACCAGATGAATGGAGAGTTGCTATAGTTGCCCCTGTGTATAAAGGAAAGGGTGATAGACATAAATCTGAAAATTACAGGCCAGTAAGTTTGACATGCATTGTATGTAAGCTTTGGGAAGGCATTCTTTCTGATTATATTAGACATGTTTGTGAAATTAATAACTGGTTCGATAGAAGGCAATTCGGTTTTAGGAAAGGTTATTCCACTGAAGCTCAACTTGTAGGATTCCAGCAAGATATAGCAGATATCTTGGATTCTGGAGGTCAAATGGACTGTATCGCGATTGACCTGTCTAAAGCATTTGATAGGGTGGATCATGGGAGACTCCTGGCAAAAATGAGTGCAATTGGACTAGACAAAAGAGTGACTGAATGGGTTGCTATATTTCTAGAAAATAGATCTCAGAGAATTAGAGTAGGTGAAGCTTTATCTGACCCTGTAATAATTAAGAGGGGAATTCCTCAAGGCAGTATTATCGGACCTTTATGTTTTCTTATATATATAAATGATATGAGTAAAGGAGTGGAATCGGAGGTAAGGCTTTTTGCGGATGATGTTATTCTCTATAGAGTGATAAATAAGTTACAAGATTGTGAGCAACTGCAACGTGACCTCGAAAATGTTGTGAGATGGACAGCAGGCAATGGTATGTTGATAAACGGGGTTAAAAGTCACGTTGTGAGTTTCACAAGTAGGAAAAGTCCTCTCAGTTTTAATTACTGCGTTGATGGGGTGAAAAATCCTTTTGGGGATCATTGTAAGTATCTAGGTGTTAATATAAGGAAAGATCATCATTGGGGTAATCACATAAATGGGATTGTAAATAAAGGGTACAGATCTCTGCACATGGTTATGAGAGTGTTTAGGGGTTGTAGTAAGGATGTAAAGGAGAGGGCATATAAGTCTCTGGTAAGACCCCAACTAGAGTATGGTTCCAGTGTATGGGACACTCACCAGGATTACCTGATTCAAGAACTGGAAAAAATCCAAAGAAAAGCAGCTCGATTTGTTCTGGGCGATTTCCGACAAAAGAGTAGCGTTACAAAAATGTTGCAATGTTTGGGTTGGGAAGAATTGAGAGAAAGAAAAAGAGCTGCTCGACTAAGTGGTATGTTCCGGGCTGTCAGCGGAGAGATGGCGTGGAATGACATTAGTAGACGAATAAGTTTGAATGGCGTTAAAAAAAGTAGGAAAGATCACAATATGAAGATAAAGTTGGAATTCAAGAGGACAAACTTGGGCAAATATTCATTTATAGGAAGGGGCGTTAGGGATTGGAATAACTTACCAAGAGAGATGTTCAATAAATTTCCAATTTCTTTGAAATCATTTAGGAAAAGGCTAGGAAAACAACAAATAGGGAATCTGCCACCTGGGCGACTGCCCTAAATGCAAATCAGTATTGATTGATTGATTGATTGATTGATTGATTGATTGATTGATTGATTGATTGATTGATTGATTGATTGATTGATTGATTGATTGATTGATTGATTGATTGATTGATTGATTGATTGATTGATTGATTGATTGATTGATTGATTGATTGATTGATTGATTGATTGATTGATTGATTGATTGATTGATTGATTGATTGATTGATTGATTGATTGATTGATTGATTGATTGATTGATTGATTGATTGATTGATTGATTGATTGATTGATTGATTGATTGATTGATTGATTGATTGATTGATTGATTGATTGATTGATTGATTGATTGATTGATTGATTGATTGATTGATTGATTGATTGATTGATTGATTGATTGATTGATTGATTGATTGATTGATTGATTGATTGATTGATTGATTGATTGATTGATTGATTGATTGATTGATTGATTGATTGATTGATTGATTGATTGATTGATTGATTGATTGATTGATTGATTGATTGATTGATTGATTGATTGATTGATTGATTGATTGATTGATTGATTGATTGATTGATTGATTGATTGATTGATTGATTGATTGATTGATTGATTGATTGATTGATTGATTGATTGATTGATTGATTGATTGATAACTGAAGTTACTCGTTTGATGAAATGCATTTATAGAGACGCTGGACACAAGTTATTGTGCAGATTGCAAAGTGATCAAAATCCATGTGTGAGATACGTCTGTAACCTGCGGTACTATGACCATGTAACTCCTTCATATAGTCCAACCATCTATTTTGATCCCGCTTAAAAATACGTCGCACTCTACGTACCCAATGTCATCTCCATAAAGTTCCTCATTCTTGACAGCCGTGTTACCTTAATTCATATTTCAAATACATTTATTCTATCACAGTCTTAACACTAGATCTTCTAATAATTCCATCGTTGCTCTACCTACACATAGAACTGCCATTTACGATAATCCGTTCACAATAATTGCCTGCCGTGAGTGGAACCTCCTTCCCGAAATTATCAGAGAGTTAAGCGCTATTCGCACATCCAATGAACTAGTTCGGATACATTTTATACATATATGATGCTGCTACTCACCGGATGGCCTGGTAGAAGATCAGTTAAAAATTCTTAATCGTTGTATTAGAAATGTTATTAAATTTGATGTACTAATTCTTTCTTTTTTTACATGTAGGATATTAAGAATTTTCCTTTTATTACACTTCATTTATTTCAACTTAATTTAATTTCATTCCTCACGGGGGGAGACCCAGCTTAACAAAGGAAAAAAATAGGTTGATATTCATTCAATTGTTAAATATGCTACAATTGTTGTTGACAATTGCTGCACATATCCCAGTATTGGCATGCTTCCTGGCAACCAGAAGCAACTTCAATAATGTCAGAATTTTAATAATTTTTATATTTTAAAATGAAATATTCACAATTTCCCGCGTTTTTAACAGTATATTACTGTTTCCCTTATAAATTCCATGTTTACAAGAATTTTCGTACTTTTGCTTTTTTAAAGTGTGTATCAAAACTCTAGCTACAAAATGAACCTCAATCATTAACATAGATTGTGAGTTGGATTTTTTGTCGCGTTTTTATTCCGAGCACCAGAAAATATTAATTGCTTTTGAAATAAAAATGTTACATAAAATCGAATTTAAATCCTATTGGTCTGAATGAGGTACAGATTGTAGTACAACATTATGGGAGGAAACTCTGAAAAAATCATAATTATCCGTGAATCAGTAAGAGAGGTATGAAGGAAACAGTGATATATTGTTAAAAAGGCGGGAAATTTTGAACATTGTATTTTAAAATGTTATAATTAGAATTTTGACATTACTGAAGTTGCTTCTGATTGCTCTTAAGCATGCCAATCCTGGGGCACGTGCAGCATTTATCAACAACGTTTGTAGCATATATAACAATCGAATGAATATTGGCCTATTTTCCCCGTGTTGAGCTAGGTCTCCCCCCTCAAGGCAGTATTATTGGACCTTTATGTTTTCTTATATATATCAATGATATGTGTAAAGAAGTGGAATCTGAGACAAGGCTTCTGTACAAAGTAATAAATAAGTTACAAGAATGTGAGCTACTGCAAAATTACCTCGATAATCTTGTGAGTATCACAAATAGGAAAAGTCTTCTCAGATTTAATTACTGCGTTGATGGGGTGAAAGTTCCCTTTGGGGATCATTGTTAGTACCTAGGTCATAATATAAGGACAGATCTTCATTGGAGTGATCACAAAAATATAATTGTAAATAAAGGGTGCAGATCTCTGCACATGGTTAAGAGGCTAGGGTATTGTTTCAGTGTATGAGACCCTCACCAGGATTACTTGACTCAAGAACTTGAAAAAATTAAAAGAAAAGCAGCTCGATTTGTTCTGGGTGATTTCCGACAAAAGAGTAGCGTTTCAAAAATGTTGCAAAGTTTTGGGCTGGGAAGACTTCAGAGAAAGAAGACGAGCTGCTCGACTAAGTGGTATGTTCCGAGCTGTCAGCGGAGAGATAGCGTGGAATGACATTAGTAGACGAATAAGTTTGAGTGGTGTCTTTAAAAGTAGGAAAGATCACAATATGGAGATAAAGTTGGAATTCAAGAGGACAAATTGAGGCAAATATTCGTTTATGGGGTGGGGAGTTAGGGATTGGAATAACTTACCAGGGGAGATGTTCAATACATTTCCAATTTATTTGCAATCATTTAAGAAAAGGCTAGGAAAACAACAGATAGGGAATCTGCCGCCTGGGCGACTGCTCTAAACGCAGATCAGTGATTGATTGATTGATTGATTGATTGATTGATTGATTGATTGATTGATTGATTGATTGATTGATTGATTGATTGATTGATTGATTGATTGATTGATTGATTGATTGATTGATTGATTGATTGATTGATTGATTGATTGATTGATCAGTTTCGTATTATGATTTAATTTAATGTGTATTTAATCGAATTATTTTAATGTACCACAAGGTAATTTACGTGTGTGGTTAGATGGAAGAGAAGGCCTGATGGCCTTAATATTTCCAGGAAAATAAAACATTACTAACTAATTTTACAGGGATAAGAATTTTACATCCGTTTTCCACAACGATACCCGAGTTTTCCCACCATTTTTTGTGAAATGTTGAGTGCTCGAACGCAAAGTACTTCCCACGTAAGCTGACCACTCAGCCAGGGAGGCAGATGAACAACGTAGTTTGAGCTTGCCATGAACGCAGATCCTGATAGAACAAAGAATTTGTACTCGCACAGTTTCTCCGCTGAACGGAAGAACATATAATCATAGATATAGTTTTGAGCTTAGAAGATGTGAGGGCGAGTACAGTTTGTTTGCTGGTTCCCCCTCTTAGTAGCCTTTTACGTCATAATACTACATACTTTCACAACACCCGTTCCGTTAAATCAAAAGAAAAAAGTGTATCCACGAAATAATGGTAAGGCTCACGAACTGTGAGAAAATGAAAGGCATTCGACACCTCGTCAGTACTGTATATTGTTGTTATTTTTGTTTAGTTAGTTACGCCCAACTAAAGAGCGCGTGTCTGTGATTTTTTCTGTTACTTGATATATTTCTTGTGATTTCCTTTTCATGCAAATACGAAGGCTGAAACTTAAATAGTGGCAACTATTTATTTACAACAGATACAAAAGAGTTACATGTTAGCAACCTTTACTGTCCTTCAATGTACTCACCAGCGTCGTGTATAACCCGTTGCAAGCGACGTGAAAGTCGTAGTATTCCTTTAGCAGATCCTGTTCTCTTGATGGTGCGAATGGAGCGGTTTGCTGCCTTTCGAATCTCTGCAACAGTTCTGAAGCGAAGGCTCACGGATCGTCTGGTTTCGATCACTATCCAGTACCGCGGCAAGAGAATGCACTTCTTCCTCACTCGTAGGACGACTTGCCCGATGAATGTCCGCCACAGTTTGCCGACCATCGTTGAGGCTTTTACCCAACGTGCCACTGTTCTGTAAGGCAATGCAGATTCCCCGCAAGCCTCTTGAAGACCTTGATGACACTGTCGTGCTGAACGACCTCTGGCATATTCAATCTTGATCCAACTGCACTGTTCCCGTTTGGAAAACATAGTGACAACGTTACGTTAGACTGCTAGCTCACACGTGACTGCGTTTCTCTCGCTTGTGCGCACGCAGATGATGTGGGAAGAGCGAATCCATTTGCTCTGAGGTAAGGTAGGTATGTAACTAACGTGTGCTATCAGCGACAGTATTAGATTCCGTTGCACAGCAGTGTTGCCACTTTTTAAGGTACAACCCTCGCACCATGTTGGCAATTAGGTCCTAGAATTTTCCTGAGAATTTTCTTCTTTCGTTTTTCGATGTTTTTATTTGTGACGTGCCACAAATTATCAGAGTTTCTGATGCATAAGGGGCTTATGGTTTGACAATTGTGTTGTAGTGTCGTAATTTTGCGTTTTGGGATGTAGATTTATTCTTGTATCTGCTCCAGACAATTTTGTATGTTTTTTTTGTCATTTTGTAATTCTTCCCTTGTTTGCTTGCTGATTTATCCCATTTGGTTGTATAATTTCACCTAGGTATTTTAATTTATCTACTTGGGTGTTTTTCCCATATCTAGTGATTAGAGGAGGGTTGTTAAATCCTGATTTTGTACCCTCCATATATTTTGTCTTTTCATATGAAATTTGCAGACCTGTTCTTGTCGCTATTTAATGAAGTTTTTCAGCGGACTGGAGTGCTTCTTGTTTCTTCTTCTTCTTCTTCTTCTTATTCTTCTTCTTCTTCTTCTTCTTCTTCTTCTTATTATTATTATTATTATTATTATTATTATTATTATTATTATTATTATTATTATTATTGTTACGGAGTTTTTCCGTGGTAGGTAGAGGTGAAAGAAGGTGCGGGTGTGAATAGGTCTCCAGCTACGAAAGCAAAATTAATTTAAAATTTAACAAGGTTATATTTTCTTTTCAAAAACAAGAAATAACAAGCATGGCAGGTACAAAGTAGCAAGTCAAAAAGGGTAGTTACAATATTTACAGGAATTGGGCTTCGCGCCCTGATTTTACACAGCTTGGGCAATCAGCTCAGTTTTACTCCAAACACGAGTTTTAACAGAGGGGCAGAAAACCCCATTCATACTTAGGAGCCCTTGCTCCAAATTACACAGAAAAGCCTCCACGAGGCATACAACACTTAATTTTCAAAAGAGCCACACGCTCTCAAAATTTAAGCCTCTCCCAGGCCACACCAAACTCCACCTTCAAGTTGTCCTCACTGGACATAGACACAGGGGTACAATACCCAACCTACTGAGGTCTATTAAATGAAAAGGGGCAATTACATGACCTCTAAAATAACAATTTGAGAGGAGGCAATCTGCACTCCTAAGACACTTGTTTTTAAAAAAAAACCTAATCTGGCTCTAGGCCACTAATGCAAGGGCTAATCGCATACTACCGAGGTGACTTTAGAAAAGAGCAATTTGTTTTATATTAACGAAGAATAGGTTGAGAAAATAAGTTCACCTCAAAACAATAAGAGTGGGAGCTCGAGAGGGTTAGCACTCTCTATCCCAGAAGGTAGCTTAAAAGAGAATAGAAGAAAGATTGTTACATTTTAGGAACAGGTTACATGGTGGAACGCTTCGCACCCGCCCCGAGAGTTAAACTGCTGAGCTAGCAAAGAAAGAATTTATTAATCGGCCATTACCTTATTGATGACCGCTGCCGAGGAAAGAGGCGCTTCCCGCCTCCTGCTATGTACTTAATACACTGAAAGATGGAACAGAAGTGGCCCGGAGACCCTAAAATCAGCAGTTTATATCCTCTCGCGGAAGGTTCTAGGCGTTAGGGGAATGAAAACACCCTCCCACAAACTTTTTATTGGCTCGGGTACAGAAACATATCCAAGTTGGGGGAAGATACATCGGATTGGTCGGAAATAACTCAAAGAAATTCAGGATTGGTTAAATGCAAAACAAGGGGAAAGAGAGGGGTATACAGCCAACTTAAACAATAACTGAAAAAAAAATTAGCAAAGACAAACATTTGAAATAAAAATTTCTCCAACAAAATAGTTCTTTGACTCCGCACTAGGGTGCACTATTGTTGATCTTCAGTAGTGTCCTCTAGAAGAGAAAGTTCACACTTCTTACTTCAAGCGAAACAAAAACACATCAAAAATGACACAGTTCAAAAACTCAAAATTTTCCACGTGGTGACATCTTCTGAGAAAGTAGAGAATTAATAGCGTAGATAAAGTTCAGACTTCCTCCAGCAGAGGAGTTTCAACAGGCGCACATTTTAAATTAGCGGAGTGGAGGTGTACCGCCCGGTACAATTATTATTATTATTATTATTATTATTATTATTATTATTATTATTATTATTATTATTATTATTATTATTATTATTATTATTATTATTATTATTGGCCAGCCATGTGACGTAGAGGTAGCGTGCCTCTCTCTTATTCCAAGGCAGTTGGTTCAATTTCAGGGCAATTGAAGATAAAGGTATTTTTTATAAGTTGCTTTACGTTGCACCGACACAGATAGGTCTTATTCCGACGATGGGATAGGAAAGGGGGAGTTGGAAGGAAGCGGCTGGCACGGCCAACTTGCTTGGTTGAAAATTTTTTGTTCTGGACTGAGGAATAGAACGGCGATCACTTGATACGAGATTTTCTCAAGCTCTTAGTTACAGGAAGAAAGCAGACAATGAGAAGATGTCGCTAATTCGAGATAGAGTCCCAGTCAAAAACACATCCATGATAATATCTACGCAATAGGCAACAATGTTGACGTCATTCGCTTACTAATCATGTTCCATCATGTACCGCCCAACGATTCATCAGTTGTTTAGGAATGGTTATTATACCTTTACTTTCTGCTTTAAGCGAGACATTCAAACTGCAATAAATCATTACTGAATGTCAGAGTTCATATGGAGCAACGTTACTGGTTCTACAGTGAATGTTTGTTGAAATAAATAAACGCGTTTTATTTTCGAACGCTGATTTTGGCGAATGATAACAGATATCTGCATCGCGTCAAAATATTATTGTATTCTCCTGTCTGTATTGAATATAATATTCTGTTTGATATCATAAAATCATGTTAGTGCTTCGAAGTTATATTATTAATCTCTCTTTGTTCAGCTTTTATATCGCGTTTCATGATTTACTTTTGGCTTCGCCTCGGAACTGCCGCGTGTATATCAATGAAGTCATGTTTATATTGTTACGTAGTTGGAATTAAAGGGTATATCAGTCGACGACTGATATTGAAACACAGTAGTTCTAGCGGGAGATAAAATCCACGTTATTTGAAACAAATGAAGGCGAGCGAACTCGTGTTGTTATTATTATTGTTGTTATTATTAATACTAGCAGTTTCCCGCTGGCTCCGCCCGCAATGTACAAAGTATGGTGTTGTTCGTTACTATCCTCACGGATGTATTTGCGAAGTTTCAAGTTAATGAAATAAAGCACATGATCTGCTGTGGTAATAGACTGTAATCATATGTCAACAAAACACTTGAAAATACATCACACAAAGAAATTGAATTAAACGTTCTTTGGAACAACACTACGCGCCGAACTGTTAAAAAGTCCTTCGAAGATCTTCGACATGCACACAAATGTACTCGTAACTTTTCGCAGAATCTACCAATTTAAGTATTTATTACCTCAAAAGAAAGAGTTTGATCCACTGAGTGTTTTTAGACCAACACAAACTGCGTACCTTAATTAGAACGAAATATATGATTGCTTCAATGAGAAAAAATGTTGAAGAAATGAGACGTCAAATTGATTGTGCCCTCATAACTTTCCTCAGAATCAACCAATTTGAATAGTTAAGAGTTGAAATGAAAGAGCATGATCCACTGAATGTTCTTAGGCCAAAACGAACTCTGTACCACAATTAGAACCAAAGATATGATTGCTTCAAAGAGACAAAAATTCAAATAATGAAATAATTTGGGGAAGGTGAAAGTTAAGTGATTTATAGTACTTGATGAAAAATATGTGCATGATTACCTTTCAGTTAAAAGAGAATGAAGGAAATCGACCATATAGAATGGCCGGACTGACTGACTTTAGTTTTCATACATTTTTTGATTTGACTCGCCGTGGCGGTTCAGCGAACTGGAGACGGACTGTTCTGCCGACCTCTACTGCTATGATAAGTAGGTTCTTTTCACGCGGCAGATGTTGTTCAGAATGACAGTCTTCTGAATTTGTGGAAGTGTATAGGCGATGTCCAGATTCTGCAGGTGTTGTTGCAGCTTACTGTAAGGAATAGGGTTGGGCATTATGCCCCTGTTTCGGCACACTGTGCCGGTGCACAGATATATTCCGTTATTCCGGAACAACGAGTGTCAGTTGTTTGGAAACATTCTCAAGCGAGACTGAGACAGTGACTCGCTGTCCCGACAGAAGCGCCACTATGCACTGCCATTCGCCTGCTTGCTGATTGTGTGCCAGCACGTGCTGGAGTGTTCTGTGTTCTGTCATGTCCTCTTTGTTCTGTGAATCCCGTTGCACTTCAGTACATGCGAATCACTTAAAGTGCTCTGTTTTGTTTTCAGCTGTTCTGTAAGAGTGTTTCCGTTGAAGCCTAGTAACATATTTTATACCGTACAAAAGACGGTAAAATTTTCAGAATTCCACACTGGAGTTCACTTTGTGATACTTGTAAACACGTCTACTGTCAGTGTAATTGTGACAGGGGTAATTCAGAATGATTGAAAACATTCTTATCCTAAAAGCTACATTTAAACATGATTCTTTAGGTGCGTATTTCAGAGCTATGACTGAATTTTTCACGTGTCGTAAAGCTTTATCCTGGCCCTAATTGCTCATAATATAGGCCGATACATTTCAATTGATGAAAATAGTTACTTTTGAATACCTGTACTGTCGCTGTAACCGTGATATGTGTATTTCATATTAACTGAAAAATCGCAACCTAAAAGCAGCCTTTAAACGTGATTCGTGGGCACGAATTTCTGTGTTCCGACTGTTCCTTCACGTTCCGTGCAGTTTTACGCTAGTCGTAAACTACACACAGCATGTCCGGTACAGGCACTTTCACGCTGACGCGGAGTATGCCATGTTGACTCACGAAGTTATCTCTTCCGCGCACTTACAGTTCCGTGCATCGTGTTGCCGGCACAGTGTACCGAAACACTCCACCTCAAGCTCCTACTGTTTCAGAACAGCTCACTGCTCCTTTCTGCCCAACTCTTGTGCACAAGTCCTGTGACGGAGAAGACTAAGGACCTCACAGTGGCCAGGTCCATGTCCCACAGTTTTGGAACTTCTGTTAAGAGGTCAGCGTACTTTTCAATCTTCTGGACATAGGCCTGTTGGACAGTGCGATCTGAAGGGGCCATCACATCCAGAAGATCATATTTCCTGAGCAGTTTATCTATAACGGAAATATCTGCCCTATTTATTTTACGGATCTCTTTGTATGCAGAGATCGATTCCAGTATAGCTCGATATTTTCATTTTCGAACACACCAGATGGTCTGTACTGTGCCCTACTGCACTATAAAGTTCCGTCCAGGCGAAGGCCGGTCTCGAACCTAGAGTACAGTAGTGAACGAACTCTCACAGACGTGAGCTGGTGCACATAGTCTTACCTGAACACTGTCCTCTTCAATCAGCCGGGAGAGCGCTCTTCTCAGGGATAATATGGGTATAATGGGGCAACATAAAGCTCAAACACTAGGACATGTGCCTACTCAGGTAAGAATTCGACTAAGTAAAAAGAATTAAAATAAATATCTAACAGAAAACACCGCTGCATTCAAATTTTAACAAATAGGGATTTATTACATAAAATTGAATTATTTACAAATAAAATATCATTTTAATCTGAGATGGAAAAATGACGCTGAGCCGATGACTATCAGTTCACTGCCTTCACGAGAATCCGTGAGCTGCAACAAGCATGTAACCATAGGGTAAGTACCGAAGTTTAGAAAGATGGATATCTGCTTACTGACACAAAAACAATGATTCCCATAAAAATTTACAATGCCTCGCGCCGTCGAACCCCGGTGCAAACAAAATCACTACAAAATTTACAATGACCTGACTTGGTCACGAACCCTAGTCCTATGACAGGTAAGGCGTCCAAGATACCTATGCAAACAATATAAAAGGATCCAATCAACACCTACAAGGGTGTCAGTCAAAAAACGGGCCAGTGTAAAAGATTACGTAAAACCAATAGGACATAAAACAAATCTCTCTCTGCTCTCAAACCATGAAGGTCGTTTCTTCCCCTTCTGGCATACTTGAAATACTGCAGACGACCAACACACCCGCCTGTGACGTCAAGCTCAATGACCTCCATTCTCACCCCACCACTTGCGGCAGTCCCCTAATTTATGAGCTCTACCGGGGAGCCAGGCTAAAATCTTGCCTTTCAAAAGAACACTTCACGTAGTCAGCTGCTAAAGCCCTCATTTAAATATACCTGGGCGATCTGCGATCGTCTCGATACCTTCAGCAATCTCGCTCATCTTACTTATGCCTCTCATGGGCTAAATCCAAGTGCTACAAAACCCTAATCATTAAGCGATCGTCACATTGCCTTCCTAGGCATTTCCAAAATATATTCCATAAACTCTCAATGGTTGGGCTCTCTCAGGCCGACTGCAAATCTTACTTCTGCCTCTTATGGGCTCAAATCTCTTAACTACCTGGACTCGCTCGCTCTATCAATGAATCTGGGTGAATTACTGGTCACGGCTTGGTCACAACTTGGTCATAATTATACCCTTCTACGTCTGCAGAAACAAATGCCTGAATGTGATCTAATGAAAGTACCTATCTGTAGACTAACCTCCTATGACAAAATGAGTTCAATCAGACCCTTACAAAAACACGTACATTAAAATAACGCAATCAAAATGAACTATAAATACGCTAACAAGGACTCTACCAATAACATCTACCTTAAAGTACGGGGTTCGAGTTTGAGGCCTAGCTCTAAATTACAAGGGAAATTCTCCTATTCCCACAAATTTCTGCTGACTGACGGCCCCCATATTCCTATCTAAATTTAAATGACATGCTTGAAACAGAATTGGAAAGCTCTGACCTTAATTTAGCATTCTGGAGAGGACATAGCGGAGCGGCCATCCCTGTGGACCACTGGATCTACCACATTCTGATAGACTGCAGAGCTTGCATCAGATACTGCTGACCATTTGGAGACATTCTTGCTGGTGTGGCGTCTTCGTACAGCTCCCTCTGTAGTCGGAAGGTGTCCTCTTCGATGTTGTGCTGGTCAGGTGCTCCCACTGTTCCTGGATCGATGCCCGTTGTTGTGTTGGCTTCAGCTCCTGGTTGTGGCTTCTTTGGAATGATGCTGTCAAACACTCGTTCTGACTTGATGCTGGGGTAAATCTTTGCAGAAATCGCAGTACAGGTAGTCGTTGTAGCTTGAAGACAAAGCGTTGTTCTCAGTACCAACACGCCGTATGACGATTCGTTCCTGCAGCCTCTCGGTCTACGAGTGACTCTGATATGCCCTGGCGGCCTTAATTTATAATTCCGGGTAGCGTCATCACGCCACTTGGCTGCGTGCAATCTTAGCGTGCCCGGGAAAATTTTCCCGCATTAATTATCATGAGCGCAACTTAGCGAATGCATTAATTAATGCAGCCCTAATGCCTATCAAAATAAAGCAGACATAATACAGGTTGCAATTCTTGTCTCAAATCCAATGCAACTCTTCTGTAACCAAAGATATTAATTTATTTCATTCTTCCCTCCTAGAATAAGTTTAGCCGGGAACTGGAACGCGTCCCCAAGCTTCATCAAGAGGCTTCGCTTTGGACATAACTCCTTCTAATGGGTTCTGGAGAGTTCTCATAATGACGCTCGCGCTCACTTCACATAAGAACGCTTCTTCTGGACCCCTTTATGACATATACTGTAAGACATCGGCTTCGTGGGTGGCCTAGTATTATTCCAATATCCAATACTTAAATTAATACAATTGCTCCCATGAACAGAATGGTTCAGTACTCATAATATGCGATTTTCTCATCTATAAGACCCGACTTGATTCTCAACTCTTGGCACACAATTTTCGCTACCTCATCATGCCCATGAGTATATTCTTTACCAGCCAGAGTCTTAAGTGCACCCACAATATGCTCCACCGTGTCAGCTACTTCTCCGCATCTCTGCCTTAATTCAGGTGCAGCCTAGTGTGGAAATGGGAAACCATGGAAAGCCATCTTCAGGTCTGCCGACTGTGGGCTTTGAACCCACTATCTCCTGAATACAACTCACAGCTACGGTACCATAACTGCACGGCCAACTAACTCGGTATGTATGTATACCATCCAGAGGGGGAAAGCTAAATGTGATAAGACTATAACGAAAAGCTTTGAGATTATACGATATTGAGTTAGCAAACTCAATTACTGCCGACTAGTTCATAAAATGGTGGAATTTATATGTTTGATCCGAGTGAGTGTTGCCAAGCTGTCACTGCTACGTATATCAAAGCTGACGCGGGAGGGTAGAAGAGAAGAAGATACGGTTTATCAGCCTTCATTTATTTACATTAACATTTGATCAAAGTGACCGTAAACTTCAATGTATGCCATTTGCAAATAAAATGTCCCCGATGCGTAAACTGCATCAGACGTGTACTCCCTCTTTTGCAACTCTCAGTATTACTAAGGACACAATATCTGGGATAAGATATAGACACTACGTGGGCCACAACTTGCGATCTAGTTAGTTACTACACTCCTCTGAGGAGTCTGGTCTCCTTTGTGACTCCCCGGTCAGCGTCTGCGGTATCTTTTCCCTTTAGCTGATACCAGATCTGCTCTCACAAGTTCCAGTCATCTCATATTATCCGCTGACTATGCTGGGATCAAGACGAGGGCTACCACTAGACATAGGTTACCCCTTTTCGATCGTTGGTTTAGAGAACATCAAGCCTTAGGCGCACCAACGGAGAAGCATGCTGTGTTGTCAAGGCTACTTCACAAGTTACTGTTCTGGCCTCTGCTACTATCAATGCACAACACCTGATCCGTGGAGGTAGTAGCCTAAGGTTAGCAAATTAAAGTCTGGCTTTGTGGCTAAATGGATAGAATGTTTGCCTTTGGTCTAACGGTCCCTGTTCAATTCTCAGAATCAACCTTCTCATACTGTTAATTTCCCTGGCATGGAAACTGGGTGTTTATGACGTCTTCGCCATACATTTTAACCTCATTAGGTCACCACCAAGCCTATAGAGATGCTATGAACCATTATTATTATTATTATTATTATTATTATTATTATTATTATTATTATTATTATTATTATTATTATTATTATTATTAACTACTAATTTTGAATTTTGCAGCGGTCGTACCCATCGTTCATTAGTTTATTAGCTTCCTGGGGAGATCATTGGTGATGTCCGACCCATCATGATCACGGGTTTGATTCCAACCAACAAAAGAGAACACTAAACCTGAAAGACTGCATTTCATTTTAGCAGATGCCCGACTCGTTGGCTGAATGGTCAGCGTACAGGCCTTATGTTCTGAGGATCCCGGGTTACATTCCCGGCGGGTCGCGGATTTTAACCTTCATTGGTTAATTCCAGTGGCCCGGGAGATGGGTGTTTGTGCTGTCCCCAACATCCCTGCAACTCACCCATCAATCATAACACTATCCTCCACCACAATAACACGCAGTTACCTACACCTGGCAGATGCCGCCCACCCACATCGGAGGGTCTGCCCTATAAGGGCTGCACTTGGCTAGAAGTAGCCACACGAAATTATTATATATTTTATCAGATCTAGCAATAAAAAGACAACTATATTACACCTATAACAGCAGCCCTGCAGTGCCTTCCTGCAAGGGTATAGAAGTAAACCGGAGTGAAATACCTGCACTCTGTTATCTATATATATAAGTCAGAGGTATGGGGTGAGGAAGTATATACGATAAGGAACGCTTGGTTGTTAGTTAGCAGTGGCGAACTGACGGAGCGAAGCCTAGCAAACCTATCCCTCCCGGTCCCCGCACCTATCGGTCATCACGAGCAAGCCGCGCGAGGTTAGGCGCGGTAAGAGGGACGAAGAGCCTTGGCTTCTATGTCAGTCTCCAATGCCTTGCTCTCCGCAATAGGAGTGACGATTTTTTCTCATTGCTTTCAAGTTTTGAAAATGGAACAATGTTTCAGATGCTTACATTGTAATGTGCTCTAGATTTCTATCGTTCTTATTTGCGGTTTGGGATTCACCGATAGCCTTGGTAGACTTCTGTATACGCCATTGATATCGCCTTGGTAGACTTCAGTATACGCCATTGATATCCTCATTGATCTATCTTTAACTCCATCGATGGATCAAGAATGGAGTGCCCGACGCTTTGTCTACAGTTTAACTCATCTCCGGTTGTTGTTTTTTACCTCGCACCGAAACGGATAGAGCTTACGGCGACGATGGGATATGAAAGGGCTAGGAGTTGGAAGGAAGCGACCGTGGCCTTAATTAAGTTACAGCTTCTGTATTTGCTTGGTATGAAAATGTGATACCGCGGAAAACAATCTTCAGAAATGCCGTCAGTGGGGTTCAAATCCACTATCTCCCGAGTGCAATCTGATAGCTACGTCACACAAACTCCGCAGCTACTTGCTCGGTATATCCCAAGTTCAAGGGTTCAACACGAATGTGGTAGTCAATATCGAAAGGACATTCAAAAGAAAACCTTGTCACTTCGTGTCATTAATCTTGGCATGTCAAAAGATCTGTGGTTGCGCCCACAATGTCGCCGAGCCATGGAATCCAGCCAGTCGATTTTTAATTTCTACGATAAGTAGCAGCACAAGCAGAAAGTAGAAAATGCCTGGCAGGTCGCCTAAATGACATTACATCAGAGGACCTGCTATTCGGTAGCAGAGGTCATACGATTATTATTGTTACATGGATTTATTGTGGAACGCAGAGCTAAGGAAGCATGTGGGGTGGTTGTCTGGCCAGGGGATCACTTAGAGCAAGAATTTGTTTAAACAACCAATGAAAATTGTATTTCATTCCTCTCTTGGAGTATTCTAATTATTTAACAAGAATTAGTTGAAAATTACATGGTAATATTCACATTTAACAATGATCTCGTTGGCTCCAACAATATATTGGATTTAAAGGTCCTTAATCAGGTACAAGATTAACTGGGAGAAACTCACAGGCATTAACCTACATATACAAAAGCGTAATTGCTCCTGACAGGTTCATATTATAGCATCTGAGCTCCAAATACAGAGAGACTAGCCTCAATAAAGCGATATATCGCTTGTTACATTCTAAAATACACAATTAACCAATTGGCTGAACCCACTTCATCTTGTTCATACACAGGTTGCCCCATGGTGGACTTATCAATTACAATATTTCACAAGCGGGGAAGTGGTGTACCGCAAGGGAACCTAAATATATCCACTGTTACCCTCAAAACATGATTGAATATACAGGGGCATATTGCCCATCCTCCTAGGCCTTAAACATGAAAAGAAAAAATGTTACAGCAAATCTTGACCAATAACAAACGGAATGGAGGCGAAACACCAGCACTCCTTAAAGGAACATTTGGGAAAGACAAGAACCTTAGTGGGCTTAAGGCCCAAATGATACAGAGGCTAATCCCATGCTCAAAATGGTGGCAAAAAGGGCAACGTTTAAAGGCCGAGACAAATTTCCAAAATTTACAGATTAAAAAATGTTAGTCAACAGCTCAAAAGTGGAATGGGGTAATTCCGAGGGTGACCACTCGTGCTCCTTTACATTAAATATTATCCCATTAGGGAATATAAGTTGAGTCCAAAGACTGTGCAGGTGGTCCTAGATTTCAGCGAAAAATGAAAGGATTGCATATTATATTTTAAGGAAAACCGCTGAAATCTTCCCCTCAAAGTACACGTCAGCATATTCACAAGTTTAGGTAAATGCTGCCATTACCTGTCAGCACTGTACCTTCACCAAGCCGACCACCCTCTGCCCCCTGACGCGTGCCTCCTCCAACCTCCATCAAGTCGCATTCTCAATCACCGGAGCAAATCAAACAAGACGGACCGAAAGCACTCTCCTTAAACTGCTCCGCAGGGGAAAGTTCTAGATTATATTAGAATCCAGAGCGCTGTTAAGCTACATTTCCACACACGAAGCTGAGTTCTGATTGGTTAGATAACTAGTTACAGTCATCTGGTAGGCCGAATACATTAGAGGAGGGACCAGGTGACAACATCGGGACATACCAGTAAAAGGTATACCAACTTTAACAAATTAAATTTATCCGGTTATAAACTAGCACTTAGCCTACCAGATGTCGCTAGAAACTAGATGCCAGAGCCATCTAATCATCAGAGAAAAAAGTTTTCGAAAGTCTTAAAGTTCTTAGTCACAGTCAGAGATGACCATAGTGGAGAAAGCGCGTATTATTATTCTTATTATTATTACTATTATTATTAATATTATTGTACTGGAGGTACACCTACTCCGTACCTGTAAACCGAGCGCCTTTTAGAAGGTCATCTGTAATACGAACAGTGAACTGTCTATCAGAAGAAGTTCCGAACTTTACCTTCAGGTGACTCTACTATCGGCTTATGCGCCCCCTCTGGTGGGAAGATGAACAATTAATCTTCGAAGAAATTTGTAGTTTCTAGGTTTACAAAACTGTAATGTTTGTAGATTCTTTTCGTGGTCTTAAGTCTGCCTTATTCATGAAAACTTTCCACCAATCACAAATTTTGAATATTTATTACATTAGCCAATCAGAATTGAGGGTATGTACAGGGCTTCGACCCAAATAGTTCTGGAACCTTCCTCTCCGCTATAAAACCTGGGACCTTTTGGGCCTTGTTGTCTTTCCCACCGCTCCAGTGAAGAGGTTTAGAGGGTGTTCGTAGGGGAGGTAGAGGGCAAGCCTTGCCTGTCCTCGGAAGGCCCACCAGCTCAAGGTAATGGCAGACATCTTTTAATCATGTGATAGTCTGAGAAAGCTGACATGAGGGGGAAGTTTCAAAATTATTTCTTAATGTAAATCTATCATCTTTCCAATCTTTCCAAGTCTAAGGACTTCATTCTAAATTTAGGGAATAACTAATCTTAACCCTCTTTTAATTCCCATTCAACTTGATATTGGGGTGACAGTGATTTTGTAAAATTTAAATGTTATTTCTTCTTTAGGAACTTAACGTTTCTCCATCTATCACCTCTGTAACTTATCCTCTGTAACTTAGGGCCATAAGCCCAAATACGGTTTTAAGTGGTTTTAGTGTGAATTATCAAAGGAGTGCAAATGTTCGCCTCCTAGCATTTTGATTTACGGCCGATATCTTAAACCGCTCCTTCTTTCACTAAGGCCATGTACAGTGGACACTTATTGCCTCCGTTAAAACTTAACTATTCATATTTAAGTGTAACTCAGGCTGTCGAGCAGGTAAGACAGTGAGAAATGTTGTATTGATCTAATGTTAGAAGTTAGATTATGCCTTCGAAAAGCTTGATTGTAATAAGTTTGGCAAGTAGTCTCCCAGAGGATTAATTGAACGGAGCAGTGGTCTTTTGAATATTGTAACTTTGCAGCTTCGAGCTCATTCTGTAAATGATTGTCCACCCGAGTATTTTAGAGTTTTCCATTCCTTATTGTTAGTAGAGCCTACGAGATCACCTTTGTCTATCCAATTGTTATTTGGTATTGTTCATCTAGGTTTCAATTCAAAGAAAAAAAGAAAGAAATGAAATTCCAATTTTTTTTTGTTTTAAATTGAGATTTTATCTTTTTTCTGTCAACCCATTCACGCCTGCACCTTGTTACACCTCTCTGCTGCACTATATCCCCGTAACAATTATTATTATTGGATAATAATTTAACATTCGGGAAACAGCGTTTTATTGTTGTGGTGGATAGTATTTTATGTGGTGAATGAGTTTCCAGGATGTTGGGGATAGCACAATCCGGCACAATAAACAGTTTAAGGAAAAATGACAAAACTGGCCGGGAATTGAACCCGGGGCCCTCTGAACCGAAGGCCACTACACTCACCACTCAGGCAAGGAGCCGTACTATTGGGCGATACCGATAACTGTCTCAGAAATGCGCGGCAAATGGCCAGGAAGGATTGCACTGTACAGAACCAGTCACTGGAAACCACTAAGACATGACACTGCGTGGTATTTTCTAAATTTGGTTATTTTCTGAACATGCCTCTCACTGCCTCGACATTTGTATGGAGTAAAGATGGAAAACAACGGAGAACTTTTCCTCCGAGTTGCCGACGGAGCTCTGGAATGCAAGATTTCACTTACGCATTTCACAGCCAATTCCTTCGAATATTTTAAATATAAATATGGACTTTACATACAGTTAATATGAAATTACAATGGAAATAATAGAAAGTAGCACAGAACGAGAGGAATACATCAACCCTTCCGAGTGAAAAGGAAGCAAAAGCCCGTCCGGAACTTAACGTTTCTCCATCTATCACCTCTGTAACTTTGGGCCATAAGCCCAAATACGGTTTTAAGTGGTTTTAGTGTGAATTATCAAAGGAGTGCATATGTTCGCCTCCTAGCATTTTGATTTACGGCCGATATCTTAAACCGTTCCTTCTTTCACTAAGGCCATGTAGAGTGGACACTTATTGCCTCTGTTAAAAGTTAACTATTCATATTTAAGTGTAACTCAGGCTGTCGAGCAGGTAAGACAGTGAGAACCGTTGTATTGATCTAATGTTAAAAGTTAGATTATGCCTTCGAAGAGCTTGATTGTAATAAGTTTGGAGAGTAAATATGTGTAAAATAGAATACACATTCTGAAATGTTCTCATTCGGTATGCAATTTCATTCCTTGTACACGATGATCTACTCAGCATCCCTCTGTGGGAACCTGGCAGCAAAATTACCGTGAAATGAATCTCCCCTTGCGGGTTTAAAATATCATTTTCTGTATGTTCCTCTATTAAAAGTAGAGAAATAGTTCTAAATAGTTTCTATTTAAAAGAATCCGTTGAACAAAGGGTTGACTTCCAGATTTAGCATTCCTTCCGTACAAATCGGCTCTGAGAGGAGCAACTATTGTCTCGTGCTGTGGCGATGAAGAACGGTTATAGAGGCCGTCTGGTAATTGGAAGACGATGGAGATTATTAGTCTTGTTGTTGTTGTTGTTGTTGTTGTTTTACCTCCACGAAAGGCTTAGAATATACCTAAGTGAACACCGCGCATATGACTCTCCAAATGGGAGCATGCAAGTGATGGTGGAGATTATTGTTGTAAGATTACTTATTTTATGTTATTAGCTTCCTAAAAATTGTCAGGCCTGCCACAGGGACAATTCATAACAAAGATACAGATTATGGTTATACAATTTCTGATAAAAGATAGGGAAATAATACTAGAAAATAACACATTATTATGTAGCATATAAGTGATTTCGTAAAATCGCGACAGATTCCTTAACTTACAATATATTTTATGGTATTATTAGGGACGGCTAATATTTGCAGATCTTCACAAAAAGGCTCGCTATCATTCTATGTGCACCCACCTTCAAACCAATCACCTCAATACGTTCACGGTTGTGCTTGGTTTTATAGTAGAACACTATAGGTTCATAGATAGCCTTCATCTTGCTGTCAACCTTCTGTGGCTAGTCTGGACTTAGTTCAAACCTCAGGGTAGGATCTGGTATACCGGTTCTTAAGTCGGCTTTAAAGGCTATGATGTCCATTCGCCTCGGGCTTCCTTGTATAGCAGACATTCTCATGAGTAGCATATCTTCTCTTTTAGAGAGAGTCACCTAGCAACTGACGAATGGTAAAGTGACGGACATTGCGAAGAGTTTCAGCGTGCGAGCAAAAGCCAAGGACATGTGGAACGGTTTCGATCTCACTGTGGCAAAGCCGACAGTGGTTAGCGCCCAGACTTCTCCCCGGCACAGCTCGGACTACAGCAACATCACTTTTTTTTTTAAAGTTGGTTTACGTCGCGCCGACACAGATGGGTCTTATGGCGACGGTGGAACAGGAAAAGGCTAGGAGTGAGTAGGAACCGGCTGTGGCCTTAATTAAGGTACAGTGTCAGCATTTGCCTGGTGTGAAAATGGGAAACCAAATTGCGAGAGTTAGTGATGTATAATTTTGCAGATTATTTCCTCAATCAATTGAGGTCGGTTGCCCGGTTTTATTTTATCTTAAAACAATAATCACCACCACCACCAACTCCTCAATCCAATGAGTTGTTAGAGAACAGATTCCCATTGGACTGTGAACAAACCATGAATACAGTTCGGCAGCTATCTCTTCTTAATATCGAGCAGAGTAAAAATTAGAGACGTCTGACCCTTCGAAGGGTATTGGTGAAAGAAAGGCAAAGGCCACGTAGGGTCTGATAATAAAAGACTACGATATAAATTTTTTACAAAACTTTCACATTTGTGTGATCCTCACCGGCCTAAGTACAATTCTGAAAATGTGTTCAATTATTTATTTATTTATTTATTTATTTATTTATTTATTTATTTATTTATTTATTTATTTATTTATTTATTTATTTATTTATTTATTTATTTATTTATTTGCCGGCCCTGTGGTGTAGGGCTAGGTTGCCTGCCTCTACCCGAAGGCCCCAGGATCGATTCCCGGCCAGGTGAGGGAATTTGACCTGGATCTGAGGGCTGGTTGGAGGTGCACACAGCCTACGTGATTACAATTGAGGAGCATTCTGACGGTGAGATGGCGGCTCCTGTCTAGAAAACCAAGAATAACGGCTGAAAAATTTCGTTGTGCTGACCACACGACACTTCGTAATCTGCAGGCCTTCGGGCTCAGCAGCGGTCGCTTAGTAGGCCATGGCCCTTCGGGGCTGTTGCGCCATGGGGTTTGGTTTGTTTTTTATTTATGTATTTATATATTCTTTCTTTCTTTATCTGTTTACCCTCCAGGATAGGTTTTCCCTCGGACTCAGCGAGGGATCCCATCTCTACCACTTCAAGGGCAGTATCCTGGAGCTTCATACTCTGGGTCGGGGGATACAACTGGGGAGGATGACCAGTACCTCGCCCAGGTGGCCTCACCTGCTATGCTGAACAGGGCCTTTGCGGTGGGGGGGGGGAGATTGGAAGGGATAAACAAGGAAGAGGGAATGAAGTAGCCGTGGCCTAAAGTTAGGTACCATCCCAGTATTTGCCTGGAGGAGAAGTGGGAAACCACGGCAAACCACTTCCAGGATGGCTGAGGTGGGATTAGAACCCACCTCTACTCAGTTGACCTCCCGAGGCTGAGTAGACCCCGTTCCAGCCCTCGTACCACTTTTTCAAATTTCGTGGCAGAGCCGGGAATCGAACCCGGGCCTCCGCGGGTGGCAGATAATCACACTAACCTCTACACCACAGAGGCGTACATATATTAATTACCATAATTAATTAATTAATTAATTAGTGACGAAGTTAGGGCTCTAGGACCTTACACTTAACCACATTGTGTTGACAATCGAAAATAAATTACGAAAATAGTTAAAATAAATGAAGAGAATTTACAATTAATTTAAATAAATTCGGCAGCCGGCACAGTTCCTATCCTCGCCGCTAGATGGGGCCTCATTCATTCCATTCCTGGTCCGGTCGAATGACTGGAAAGAGGCTGTGGATTTTTATGTCAACAAATTAAGTTAATATTGAAAGCTGACATTATGTATGTATGTATGTATGTATGTATGTTGGGTATTCAGCCCGAAGGCTTGTTGGATCCTCAACAGTTTCACCATTAGCTGTCATAGATGGCCTAGGTGTCACTGAAGAGGCGTACTAGGGAAATGAGGAGTGAGGTAGTTCCCCGTTGCTTTCTTCACTGAGCCAGAGGTTGCTATTGCACATCAGTCTGCCAAGCCCACTGAAATGCGTGCACCAACCGACCCTATGAGCGACATTTTCACACCAGCAGGGACTGGCTGCATAAGGAATGACATTATTAGCGTCACTCATACCTCGGCCACTTTCATATTGTCAAAGCCAAGTATAAGACTGAGACAGGTCAATGAAAGTAACAATTTTATTCTAGCCCATACCAAAAGACATAGTACTGTAAACACTACATCTTGGCAGCACAGGCCTAAGCTGACATTATTTAATTTAAATGTTTAAACTCTACGCAAACATCAAATCATTAAGGTCCTACAAGTTAAAAACGTCAGAAAATAATATTGAAACCTTAAAAAAATTAGAACGTTTATTAGAGCAGGTAGCCTATGAACACAATAAATACTGTAATATATAAAATTATGCAGTGCATAATCATAATCAGTTCAAGAATGAAATAGAAATCAAAACGCAATGAATACTACATACATAATGACATACAATAACCAAATACGTTCTTCTTACAGTTATATTTCTTTCCTTCTTTCTTTCTACATTTCTTTCTTTCTATCTTTCTTAATTCGTTTACCATCCTTCCGTTGGACTCAGCGATGGATCCCACCTCCACCTCCTCAACGGTAGTGTCCTGGAGCGTGTGACTTTGGATCGGGGAGGTAAAACTAGGGATCAGGACCAGTACCACGCTCAGATGGTCTCACCTGCCATGTTGAACAGGGGCCTTGTGGGGATATGGGAAGAGCGGAAGGGATAGACGAGGAAGAGGGAAGGAAACATCCGTGCCCTTAAGTTAGGTACCATCCCAGCATGTACCTGGAGGAGAAGTGGGAAACCATAGAAAACCACTTCGAGGATTGTTGAAGTAGGAATCGAAACCACCTCTGCTCAGTTTACCGCGCGAGGCTGGGTTGACCTCATTCCAACCCTCATACCACTCTTCGTTATTTCGTGGCAGAGCCAGGAATCGAACCCGGGCCTCCAGGGGTGGCAGCTAATCACACTACCCACTACACCACAGAGGCGGACATTCATACAGCTGTTACGATACATTATTTCGTAGGTCTTATTACATTCCCTTTAAACTGTCAGTGCTCAAATGGGACTACAAATTAAACAACAACAAGACCAAAATAATGAACGCTCATAAAGTCGAGAAATTAGCCAGCAGAGATGATACCGTCAAGGAACTGGAGAATGTCTCAGAAATGCTCTACATTGGTTCACTCAGTTACATTTCAGGTAGCTGTGCTCCTGAGATTATGAGAAGAACATCAATTGCCATCCTTACCACTGAAAAGGAGGGTACTATCATGACTGGTATTTTCAGTTTCCCTCTATGGAGACGAAACGTGGACTCTTCGTCCTACAGACCTCTAGAGAATCGATTCTTTTGAAATGTGGTGCTGGCGAAGAATGTTACGCATACCTTGGACAGGAATACGCAACAGTGATTCCGTTATGAATCATCTCAACCATCATCATCATCATCATCATCATCTGTTTACCCTCCAGGGTCGGCTTTTCCCTCGGACACAGCGAGGGATCCCACCTCTACCGCCTCAAGGGCAGTGTCCTGGAGCTTCAGACTCTTGGTCGGGGATACAACTGGGGAGAATGACCAGTACCTCGCCCAGGCGGCCTCACCTGCTATGCTGAACAGGGGCCTTGTGGAGGGATGGGAAGATTGGAAGGGATAGGCAAGGAAGAGGGAAGGAAGCGGCCGTGGCCTTATGTTAGGTACCATCCCGGCATTCGCCTGGAGGAGAAGTGGGAAACCACGGAAAACCACTTCCAGGATGGCTGAGGTGGGAATCGAACCCACCTCTACTCAGTTGACCTCCCGAGGCTGAGTGGACCCCGTTCCAGCCCTCATGCCACTTTTCAAATTTCGTGGCAGAGCCGGGAATCGAACCCGGGCCTCCGGGGGTGGCAGCTAATCACACTAACCACTACACCACAGAGGCGGACAATCATCTCAACCACCGAATGAAATTATCATCCATATGTAAACAAGGAGATTTAGAATTCACTGGATACATCATTCGACGTTGGAATGACAGACAGAAAAACTGATCATACTCTGAAATGTTCTCAGCAAGAGAGGTCGAGGACGAATTTTCACCCGATGGCCAAACATTATCAAGAGTATAACTGGGTTGAACATTTCGGGTGCAGCACGACTGGGAACTGAGAGAACGATAAGAAAACTGAATTGAATTCAATTGATTTGAATTGAATTTATTGACAATTTACATGGCCCCGAGGCTGAGAAGCCCCTGTATATAGCATCTCCATATAATAAAATACAGGTTAATGAACACACGAAATACATTTTTATAATATCCAAATCCCCTAAAATTTAAACGTACATTGTATAATAAGTAAGAAACTAAACCGTTAATCCTATTTACTATTTTAGACTACAAGAATCTAAAAATTCTAAAGCTAAAACAGAAAAAAATTCTAAGAAATATACATATTTCTCAATGTTAGAGAGCCGGCCCCGTGGTGTAGGGGTAGCGTGCCTGCCTCTCGCCCGGAGGCCCCGGGTTCGATCCCCGGCCAGGTCAGGGATTTTGCTCTGGACCCGAGGGCTGGTTCGAAGTCCGCTCAGCCTACGTGATCAGAATTGAGGAGCTATCTGACGGTTAGATGGCGGCCCCGGTCTCAAAAGCCAAGAATAACGGCCGAGAGGATGCGTCGTGCTGACAACACGACACCTCGTAATCTGCAGGCCTTCGGGCTTATCTGCAGGCCTTCGGGCTTGAGCAGTGGTCGCTTGGAAGGCCAAGGCCCTTTCAAGGGCGTTAAGTGCCGTGGTTTTTTTTTTTCACTGTTAGAAACAAGAATGCTTGATCTCAGCCCCTTGCGTACTCCTCCTGGAAGATAGATGTTAGTGTTATTTGCGAAAC
This sequence comes from Anabrus simplex, assembly GCF_040414725.1. Taxonomy (NCBI): domain Eukaryota; kingdom Metazoa; phylum Arthropoda; class Insecta; order Orthoptera; family Tettigoniidae; genus Anabrus; species Anabrus simplex. The sequence continues at coordinate 412,825,660 of NC_090268.1, forward strand.
GGTGTTAAAGATACGAATTGCAGTGCCGAACAAAGGATTTGTTAAATTAAGTGGTACGATGGAAGGGAATTTTAAGGGTAGATTTCGTAAACCTATTATCTCTGTTATGTACCGACTCAATAGGTTTAAATGTATTATAAAGGTAGGACGGTGACTTCAGTTTGAGAAGTTTGTGCGTAGCAACAGCTACTGAGATTTCCCGACGTTCATAGAGTTTCAACCATTGCAGTTGTATGTAATAGGGTGTTATGTGTTCATCACGCCTGACATTTGTCACATAATGAACATGTGCGTTTTGTACGCTCTCTAGTTTTATGTTCAAAATTTCAGATAAGTCATCGTATACGACTGCGCCATAGTCAATTATGGAGAAAATATGACTTTAAACAAAGGAGAGAGAAGAATTGAATTTATTGATTATTTACATACCACTGAAGCTCAAAAGCCCTTTCGTGTATATTCTGCATATAACGTGATGAGGCTCAGCTCTGATTCATCCCCTTTACTGACCTCAACAACTACCGTAGAACTTCTCTCGTCCCGGTAACATACAATATATTTTCCGAGGCGTTACTAACATGGGCAGAAAGTCAACTAGACAGTCAACTTGAAGACTATCAAAGAGGCTTCAACAAGAGCCGATCCTGTACTGAACAAGTCCTCAACCTAAAAACTGCACTTGCATACTCTAAAATGAGAAACCGCAAGGTGGACATCGCCTTTCTTGATTTTCGGAAAGCCTACGTCTCCATTTATAGACAAACACTTAAATTCTCCAGGAACTGGGATTAGAAAATAAAACCCTCAGACTCATTCTAACACCCATCCCAAGGTTTCATTCAGACACATGGTTACGAAAAGCTTCGAGATTAAAAAAAATCAGGGGTGAGACAAGGGGGTGAACTTTCCCCACATCTCTTCAACTGCGTCCTTGAAAAAGGTTGTGAGAGAATGACGCAAAGAACTGACCAACTTGGGCATCCAGAGTGGGATGTACCTGGATCATAAGAAGGAAGGGCTGGCTGAAGATTGCGTGACATTTGCTGACGACATGCCACTGACTGCCGATTCGCTGGATACAGCAACAATACAAATCATTTGCCTCAGAGAAAAGGCAGCCAAAGTGTGTATTCAAGAGTCTTTGGAGAAAACGGAGTTCTTCACCAACATCAAAGAAGCTAACAGAGAGATACTACTAGAACGAGGAAGAATAAAGAGGAATGATAGTTTAAGTATCTCGGTGAATGGATTGAACCCAACTTATCAGAAAGTGTATCATTATCCATGAGAGTCAACAAGTTGGAACCTATCGACTGACAAACAATACTTATACAGCAGAAGTCCGATAGTTCGGCACGTTCGGGACCGGCCCGGTGCCGGGTTACCGAAAATGCCGGACTATCGGGCGGTACCTCTTACTACGATATAGGTTGATGCGTACAGCGAAAACAGCTGTAACACGACGTTTTGCAGTAAAATGTTGATCAGCTGAATCATTAGTTTAATAACTTTAGCTCAAAATTAGGGCAGCACCAAATGATTATTCAACATATTCAGTTCCCATACATGTCATCATCATCATCATCATCTGTTTACCCTCCAGGGTCGGCTTTTCCCTCGGACACAGCGAGGGATCCCACCTCTACCGCCTCAAGGGCAGTGTCCTGGAGCTTCAGACTCTTGGTCGGGGATACAACTGGGGAGAATGACCAGTACCTCGCCCAGGCGGCCTCACCTGCTATGCTGAACAGGGGCCTTGTGGAGGGATGGGAATAGTGGAAGGGATAGGCAAGGAAGAGGGAAGGAAGCGGCCGTGGCCTTATGTTAGGTACCATCCCGGCATTCGCCTGGAGGAGAAGTGGGAAACCACGGAAAACCACTTCCAGGATGGCTGAGGTGGGAATCGAACCCACCTCTACTCAGTTGACCTCCCGAGGCTGAGTGGACCCCGTTCCAGCCCTCATACCACTTTTCAAATTTCGTGGCAGAGCCGGGAATCGAACCCGGGCCTCCGGGGGTGGCAGCTAATCACGCTAACCACTACACCACAGAGGCGGTCTCCCATACATGTACTGTACAATATTTCAGTGTGACTTAAAAGCATCTCGAATATCTTTATGTTTTCGAGATCGTTGTCGCTTGGCATAAACGTTATTTCTGATGACATGTAAATCAATAAGTTCAATGGCATTATAATTAGTATTACACTCAGCAAAAGTGAAGAATTTATTTAGGGACTCTGCGGGTTCTGCAGAGTTGATTCTCTCCTTTTCTTCGGTTTCCTCAATGAACTGAACCTGTGTGTGGTGACAGCCAACAATGCCGATTTTGTCCAAGAATAGCAGACGCGTAGTGGACACTTCCGGGTGGTTTCGAACCGCGCTGTGCGCTTTAACTGTCAGAAACGTAAAAAAATAAAAAAAAATAAAAAAAATTCTAGAATGGTGCCGGACCATCCGGCGTTCCGGACTGTTGGATGCCGGACTAATGGAATTCTACTGTAACAAAAAAAATGCCTATCACGCAATCTGAAACTGAAGCAATACACGTCCGTCATACGACCAGTAGCTCTGTATGCCATGGAGTGTCTTTCAGTGAACCGAAGAGGTCTGATTGATAAACTGGAAGTCATGAGAGGATAACTCTCAGGAAGATCTTAGGTCCGATAAAGGAAGATGAATAATTGCGTAGACGGCACAATTCCTAATAATAATAATATTATTTGCTTTCCGTCCCACTAACTACTCTTACGGTTTTCGGAGACGCCGAGGTGCCGGAATTTAGTCCCGCAGGAGTTATTTTACGTGCCAGTAAATCTACCGACACGAGGCTGACGTATTTGAGCACCTTCAAATACCACCGGGCTGAGCCAGGATCGAACCTGCCAAGTTGCCCTCAGAAGGGCAGCGCCTCAACCGTCTGAGTCACTCAGCCCGGCTACTGAGAAAAGATCAAAGCCCAACATTTGAGCAAGCGTGGTTTAAACTAGGCCCATTCGAACCATGAAGGAGAAGAATATACAGGTTTATGAACATACTAACTCAATTTTTATAATATTTAAAAAATATTAAAATACAGATACCAGATCCAGTAAAATTAAAACATACTTTATATAATAAGTAAGAAAGTAAAGCCTTAAGCCTATTTATTATTTTAGACTACAAGAAACTAAAGAATCTAATGCAAAAGCAGAAAGTAAAAAATATGTCTAAGACATTACATATTTCTGATTGTTAGACGCAAGAAAGGATGATCACTGCCCCTTGCGTACTCCTCCATATATTTATTTAGCGCATCACGTACAAAGCATACAGACGAAGTAAAATTGAAGAAGATTCATGTTTTACCATTGAAAAGGGTGAGAATTCAGTGGGCCGTAACAGCTGACAGTCAAGATACACTGACTGACAGAGCAAATGCAACACCAAGAAGGAGTGGTCAGAACTTTATGCCAATTGCAGGGTAGACTGACGTCACTGAGGTATGCTCATGATGTGAAATGCGCCTTTGTGCTGCGCACATAGCGAACGATAAATGGGACACGGCGTTGGCGAATGACCCACTTCGTACCGTGATTTCTCAGCCGACAGTCATTGTAGAACGTGTTGTCGTGTGCCACAGGACACGTGTATAGCTGCCAGGCTGCCGTCAACGGAGGCATTTCCAGCAGACAGACGACTTTACGAGGGGTATGGTGACCGGGCTGAGAAGGGCAGGTTGGTCGCTTCGTCAAATCGCAGCCGATACCCATAGGGATGTGTCCACGGTGCAGCGCCTGTGGCGAAGATGGTTGGCGCAGGGACATGTGGCACGTGCGAGGGGTCCAGGCGCAGCCCGAGTGACGTCAGCACGCGAGGATCGGCGCATCCGCCGCCAAGCGGTGGCAGCCCCGCACGCCACGTCAACCGCCATTCTTCAGCATGTGCAAGACACCCTGGCCGTTCCAATATCGACCTGAACAATTTCCCGTCGATTGGTTGAAGGAGGCCTGCACTCCCGGCGTCCGCTCAGAAGACTACCATTGACTCCACAGCATAGACGTGCACGCCTGGCATGGTGCCGGGCTAGAGCGACTTGGATGCGGGAATGGCGGAACGTCGTGTTCTCCGATGAGTCACGCTTCTGTTCTGTCAGTGATAGTCACCGCAGACGAGTGTGGCGTCGGCGTGGAGAAAGGTCAAATCCGGCAGTAACTGTGGAGCGCCCTACCGCTAGACAGCGCGGCATCATGGTTTGGGGCGCTATTGCGTATGATTCCACGTCACCTCTAGTGCGTATTGAAGCCACGTTAAATGCCCACCGCTACGTGCAGCATGTGCTGCGGCCGGTGGCACTACCGTACCTTCAGGGGCTGCCCAATGCTCTGTTTCAGCAGGATAATGTCCGCCCACACACTGCTCGCATCTCCCAACAGGCTCTACGAGGTGTACAGATGCTTCCGTGGCCAGCGTACTCTCCGGATCTCTCACCAATCGAACACGTGTGGGATCTCATTGGACGCCGTTTGCAAACTCTGCCCCAGCCTCGTACGGACGACCAACTGTGGCAAATGGTTGACAGAGAATGGAGAACCATCCCTCAGGACACCATCCGCACTCTTATTGACTCTGTACCTCGACGTGTTTCTGCGTGCATCGCCGCTCGCGGTGGTCCTACATCCTACTGAGTCGATGCCGTGCGCATTGTGTAACCTGCATATCGGTTTGAAATAAACATCAATTATTCGTCCGTGCCGTCTCTGTTTTTTTCCCCAACTTTCATCCCTTTCGAACCACTCCTTCTTGGTGTTGCATTTGCTCTGTCAGTCAGTGTATTTTACCCAGTGAACCATCTCAGTGTTGATATCAATGAGGTCTTCTCTTTTAGCTGCATACGACCTGATAGGAATGGCTGACATTTCCACAGTTAGAGGCAGCTGACTGCTTTAGACCCTACTTTACAGCTTCCATGATTGTTTCTCACCCTATTAAGACAAACCCAAAGATGACGCGGTAGGTCAAATCCCTTTGGATCTAGCGTTCTGCTTTGTGGTAGCATACCACTGTGGATCATTCTTCATTCCACTCTAGCTTCAAATTAAGAACATTTGCGGGTCGAATTGAACCTGGAGTTACTGGGGTATTCTTGATAATAATCTAGCACGTAGTATCTTGGAGTCCAGCAGATCAGCATGAATTGGTACTTGAGGGTTAGAGCATATCTTTCGATAATCATGGACAAGGTGGTTTTCACATCTAAGATGTTATGGAGCAATATCACAATCGTTCAGTCCGCTGTCCTCAGCAGGTAGTATCGACTGGCGAATAACGAGCTAGTTTCTCTGGCCTACGTCATAGTGGTGACATATTTACTGTCTATCTGGAAACGATATTTCTGAAATTTGGAGGCTGAAATTCGCATCATTCCTGCGCAGGACATACGCTATTTGCGTCTGGAGCAAACTGGAATTTACTAGAATTTTTAATAGGACCCTTACTGAACCGATTATTAATAATGAATCTTGCAGTAGATATCGAATCACGTTTATGTCTTAAAATGTACCAATAAGCGTTATTATAAAAATATCTACGATCTACATCAAAGTTTTTCGAACCGGGCGAGTTGGCCGTGCGCGTAGAGGCGCGCGGCTGTGAGCTTGCATCCGGGAGATAGTAGGTTCGAATCCCACTATCGGCAGCCCTGAAACTGGTTTTCCGTGGTTTCCCATTTTCACACCAGGCAAATTCTGGGGCTGTACCTTAATTAAGGCCACGGCTGCTTCCGTCCCACTCCTAGCCCTTCCCTGTCCCATCGTCGCCATAAGACCTATCTGTGTCGGCGCGACGTAAAGCCCCTAGCAAAAAAAAAAGTTTTTCGATTAATGGTGGCGCCGAAGGCATTATTTTTCCTGCTTTTACAGATTTTTGTCGCAGTTCTGAACATTACATGTGATGGATTGGCTCGATCCTACTAAATCAAGAATACAAGCTTACGGCTTTACAATCTGTAAGCCCACCGTACAGCTTACTCTTTTCGGAACTTGACTTTATTATTAGAGATAAATTTCTCGATATATTCGAAGCACGTTGGGTATATACGAAATATATATATCAAGAGAAAATGTTGCCAGATTCGTAAAATGAAATGAAGCCTAATCCGAAATGCTGTACATGAAACATAATTTTCATGACGTGCGTGAAAATGCAACAGCATGTATGTACAATGAATCCTCCGAGCGGCTGTAGTCAAGTTCAAGGGACTTCATTGGCATGCCGAGGATGAGGCAGGAGACAAGGCGAATTGTTAATATGCAGCCCGTCAATGAATCACAATGCCGTACTTGTGTGGAATGTGACGTCTTGCAACAAAGCTGTAGATAAAATCGTAGGTCCTGAGCACCAACATCATAATATTAGTCGCAGTTATTCTTCTTCCACCTTCACCACCACCTTTCCCTCACCTTAGTGGGGTTCTGTGGGCTCGGCCCTATTATACGTCAGGATGCCCTTCCTGACGCCTGACACAATTTCCTTTAAAACGACAATTACCGCATGAGTTGACTGTGCGGTTAGGGGCGTGAAGCTGTGAGTTTGCTTTCGGGAGATTGTGGATTCGACCACACTGTTGGCATCCCTGAAGGTGGTTTTCCATGGTTTTCTATTTTGCTAATTGCTTTACGTCGCACCGACACAGATAGGTCTTATGGCGACGATAGGGCAGGAAAGGGCTAGGAGTGGGAAGGAAGCGGCCGTGGCCTTAATTAAGGTACAGCCCCAGCATTTCCCTGGTGTGAAAATGGGAAAACACGGAAAACCATTTTCAGGGCTGCCGTCAGTGGGGGTTCGAACCTACTATCTTCCGAATACTGGATACTGGCCACACTTAAGCGACTGCAGCGGTTTTCTATTTTTACACCAGACAAATAGTGGGGCTGTACCTTAATTAACGCCACGGCCACTTCCTTTCCACTACTAGCCCTGTTGTATCCCATCGTTGCCATAAGACCTGTTTGTGCTGGTGCGACGAAAAGCAGGTGTAAAGATGAAAGAGAGACAATTTCTAACTGAAATTACACTCGTCATCACTAGCGGCAATTAACAAATCGCAAATTCAGACATTAGAGACACGATCCAAAAGTATGTATGACTGGGGCAAACTGGGATTTACTAGAATTTTTAATCGGACCATTATTCACCGAGTGGAGATGCAATTCTCCCCTAGTACGTCTGCACTGCACTGTACTTATCACAGGAGAGCTTGCACTGGTGTCGCCACCGGCGTGCTAGCCGGGCAGCGACTTGGGAAGGTGGCGGCATCCGGAAGAATGAACTCGCCCCACATACAGAACGCACCCTGGTACACAATGCAACATTGCATCAGGTTGTTGGAACGAGCATCAGTCGGCAGCGTCGAGTGTGTTTTGAGCATCACGTCTCTTTATGTCTCATTTGGTGTAATCAATGTACCTTATACCCAAAAGTGTACTAAGACTGTATGCGGTGACTGTGTAAATAAATCTGTTATCCATGAGGGCTGATTTATTTATTGAGCCACCTACAACCAAGACTCCATAAATAGTGACCCCGTGTATAGAGCACACGTGCATACCATAACCTATCTTCGACCACGTGCTTCACCACTGATTACGGTATGTTGTCATACTTTATTTCAAAGAGGCATTAGACTCTTTACTATATAGGAACTACCACACGTTTTCGGAGTATGAAACCAATTCGACAAACGACATAAACTGTCGCCAGAGTCCTAACGAGCGTCGGTGATCCTCATCACTTCAGACCGCAACCGACAACTGCACGCTGCATCTGCTACTCCTCGAGAACGTAACATTTCATATGGAAACCTGTATGCATGTATGTATATAACCTACATTATGCTTGTTCCAGAATATTGCCAAAGTATCAATTTGGCGTGAAGTTTTACGAACATTACAAAGAACTAAGTACAATGGACAGTACCTACTTTTCTAACCACAATCACAACCTTGGTGTTCCGTTGATGTGTACGTAATTGAGCGCTATTTTGTTCATGTTTACTTTCTCTTTTTGCTAATTAAGGACTATGATACAGACTACTCCACAATATGGGCCTACCTTAATTCCTGTTCATAACATGAACAAATACTTCATAATAGCCTACTCATCATGCATTAGGTCTACAACTGATTGAATTGTTGTTCCTGTTTTTTTATTAATCGTAATCATGCCTTTCAGTGGTTTTTAGGTTGTTACATTACAGGTAAGACATACAATTGCATTATGTGGACATTTCTCAAGACTTAAAATGGACATTGGAACTGACTGTTCGGTCACGCAAGATCGTTCAGAGTTTATCCATAACACCTTTTCGAAGAGCAGTTCTTCTTCAAATGCCTACTTCAATAAATTGGATAAAATTGCTGGAAGCATGAGAAGACTAAGAATGCTTTCTTGCAAATAATTAGCCGTTGCTAAACTAAACCACTTCCAGCTATCAATCAGCCCCATGGTGTAGGGGTAACTCGGTAGCACGGGGTTCAATTCTCAGCCAATCAACGCATTTTAATTCTAGACTGTGGGCTGGATCGGGGTTCACTACACCTTGTGGCAGAAAGTGAGGTGCTGGCTGACACAAGATATAGTGTAGTTTAGACAAGCCAAGACCTAAATGGAGTGTTGCGCTAAGGTTATTTTAGTTACATCCAACGTTGCCAACCGTACGGTTTGAACCGATCATTTACGGTTTTCAACCCTCTATATACGGTGTTCAAATGTCAAGCCGTACGCGTTATATACGGTTCTGCGAATTTTTTAAATGAACAGATTTTTATTATTGGCCTCCATTTCTCCAGGGGATTCCTAGGCTTTGAGTGTTGTGGGGTGGTTGACCTTTGAGCTAGTTTCAGATCAACCAATGATACGCCTGAAAAGTCTGACACGTGGGAATTTTCTGTCTCATTCTGCGGCCGGAATTACCCTACTTCAAACTTTATCAACTGTGGATCTCGGAGTCATATATATGCTTTTTCGCAGTGACACTCTTGAATCAGCCCTCACTGAACTCCGTCAATCGTTCCTTAAACCAGTGTGAAGTGTGGTGTAACATCAGACATGTAACAGTACAGCGTCTAGTTGTAAATCTTATGGATGATGTGATTTCGTCAAACTTATGAATAATATAATAAAATTATTTTACGTGAAAGTACAGTGCTTCATTTTCTTGTTGGTTAGCTCACTGTGTATTGTTAATTATATATAGTTTTCTTTGGAGTTTATTTTGAATGTTAAATAAGTAAGGAGTCCTCCTCTGTGGTGTACCCCCACCTCGGAGGCCCGTGTTCGATTCCCGGCTCTCCCACAAAATTTTAAAAATGGTACAAGGGCTGGAACGGGGTCCACTCAGCCTCGCAAGATCAACTGAGTAGAGGTGAGTTCAATTCCCACCTCAGCCATCCTCGAATGGGTTTTCCGTGGTTTCCCACTTCTCCTCCAGGCAAATGCCGGGATGGTACCTAACATAAGGCCACGGCCGCTTCCTTCCCTCTTCCTTGCTTATTCCTTCCAATCTTCCCATCCCTCCCTGTTGAGCATAGCAGCTGAGGCCGCCTCGGCGAGGTACTGGTCCTCCTTTCCAGTTGTATCCTCCGACCCAATGTCTCACGCTCCAGGACACTGTTCTTGAGAAACGTTTTTATAGAGGCTAGTAGAATGTAGGCACTGCCTGTTTTGCCTCCAACATTCTGACGACGGGCCTGGTATAAAGCAAGGGAAATCCATCTTGCAGAGGCCATGAAGGCCCTTGAAGGAGTCGAAATTAGTTTTCTACTACCCGTAAACTTGGTACTAGGTGGCAGGGAGTGGCCACCTTTGACTCCAGGAATTAACATGGTACTCATTTATGGGGCAGACTCGCCAGAAACGGAAATCTCACGCCTTTACCCCTCGGCCTGACAGCCTCTTAACGGGTCTGGTATAATGTTCTCAAATGCAAGGGTTGAGGGGATGGAGCTTGTCTTGAAAATCCACCACCCCTAACATCAGGTCCATTAATTTACAGTAGGCCTACTTCACAAATGTTCCATTGTGACGAGGGTCTCGTCCCCCACAACCAAAATGTCTGGAACTCACTTTTTACTCCCAACGAGGCCTCATAAATGAGCGATGCACGTGTTTCTTCCTCAAACACAGCGCACAGCTGGAGGGTGACAGTCTGTGCAGCACGGTAGGGGGAGGGAAGTCTCAGTAACAAAAAAGGACCCACAATTGGACAGTTGTACGTAAGATATGGATGGAACATAAGAGATTTTATAGTCTATTTGTTTTAAATCTAAAAACTTGCTCTTCTTTCTCCTTCGCTCCTAAAAGAAGTGTAGGATATAACTGTAGCGCGCATATGTAAGGACACCAAGGAGCTAATAATACTGCTACTTTAGTGAACATTTGGATAATAAGTGAGATAGCCCGCTCTATGTGATTGATAATTTCGAGTGTTAAATGGAACCTTAGCTACAGGGATATCGGTTTTGATTTCAGCCTAAAGGTGTCAAAGGCACTATCTTCTTATAATGTACTTCAAGTCGCACTGACACAGTTTCGTGTTATGACGACGATGGGTTAATAATGTGCCAGGAGTGGGAAGACAGCGACCATGGTCTTAATTTAGGTATACCCCAGCGTTTGTCTGGTATGAAAAGTCAAGAGCACTTGAGCACGTATTTGGTTTGACATTTTTAGGTGTTTTTGAAATTGAAAATGCATTTCTAATTAAATAACTCAATTATTATAGATCGTACGGGAAATTGTGTCTGACAAAAAATAATAGAAACATACTATTTCATACTACGGCGTAACTGCCTTCTTTATGTATTCACACAGGACGGAAAATGACACTCTAACATACCGTGAAGTACTTTATGCTCGACGATGCTGAAATATAAATAATATACACAAGAAAACTGAATCTTAATGAGGTTTATTATAGTTCAACTTTCATTATGATACAGGTTCTCCTTTCTTAAGACCTTTATAAGAAAAGAAATTTGCTCACTTCAAAAATTGATATAGCAATTAGAAAAATGTTTTTGAAGACTTTCGTTTGGAGCGTGGAATTGTATGGAAGTGAAACCTTACTCAGGAAGTAAGAGAATGGAAGCTTTTGAAATATCGTATTACAGAAGAATGCTGAAGATGAGATGGATAGATCGAATCACGAATGAAGAGATACTGAATCGAATTGATGAGAGGAGATCTTTGTGGCTAAATTTGACCAGAAGAAGAGATAGAGTGACAGGACACATCTTAAGACACCCAGGACTTGTTCAGTTGGTTTTTGAGGGAAGTGTAGGGGGTAAGAACGGTAGGGGTAGACCAAGGTATGAATATGACAAGCAGATTAGAGCAGATGTAGGATGCAGCTGTTACGTAGCACAGGATAGGGGAGCTGCATCAAACCAGTCTATTGACTGATGACTCAAACAACAACAACAACAACAACAACTACTACTACTACTACAGGTTCTCCAACAATCATAGTTCATATTTTCATGATGATACAGGTTCTCCACCAATCAGAGTTCAGATTTTCATTATGATACAACTGTTTGACCAATTAGGTAAGGATAGCATCGCACCTGCTCTCAACGCACTAACTTCGCACTTGTTTCCAAAATCAAACATATCGGACACACATTTTAACATCAATGCACCTTCTACTTCCAACATTTCACAACCACACGGAACATTCCTGCAAATTCACTTCAACAACTGTGCAATTTAAAAGAAATGTATTTGAAATAAAGCTAAGTTATGATAACTTTCTAAACATATGACATTGTCAAGGTCTCTGATCCACTCACGGAAAATCAAAAACCCCGTGCATGCGCTCTGCGCTTTGTTCAATAAACTCAACTGTCAAGCGACATCTCGACATAAATTTATGAATATTTAAAAAATAGAGTTATAATTATCGTCGAGCATAACCAGTCGTATGTAACTCGCCTATAATGAAAATAATCAAAACACTCGTGTGGAAATTATAAAATTCACTTCGCTCGCTTTATAAACATACGCGTGTCATAATTATTTTCATTATAGGATTGTTGCATAGTGTACTATTTCGTATTGTTTTGGACATCGTCTCTGATTGGTAAAACTCCACTTCAAAGTCATGTAAACACGGATAGAGATATTATGAATCAGCTAACGTCAAACCCTAACCTTGTAGAATTCTTTCTTCACCTTACTGAAGCATCGCACCCATCGACAACAAAAATGGTGTCTCTGCATCCCCAGCTCAAGAAATCTGTCACCGGGCGAGTTAGCTATGCGGTTAGGGGCACGCAGCTGTGAGCTTTCGTGCGGGAGAATTGTGTGTTCCAAGTCCACTGTCGAAAGCCTTGAAGCTGGTTTTCCGTGGTTTCCCTTTTTCACACCAGGTAAAAGCTTGGGCTGTACCCATATAAGGCCACAACCGCTTCCTCTCCACTCCTATCCCTTTCCTATCCCATCGTCGCCATAACACCTCGCCGTGTCAGTGCGACGTAAAGCAAATTCTAAATTAAAAAAAATAAAAAGTAATCTGTCGTAATCACCACGTTGACTAATGAACAGGACACCGCTAGTAAAATTAATAGAAAACTACCAATGTCAGTGTGGATTCCACGGTTGTTGGGGTCTCACTGAAATTGTGACAATCGGGTGTTCAAGTCGAAGTACAGCCTCCTTCGGCATGTGGGATGAGATGGGGTAAAACATAAAAATGTTCTAAATTGGCCGAGATTATAGAGCGAAGAATTAGTCAGATGCGATTAAAATCCCCGGGCCGAGAATCGAACCCGGGACCCTCTGAACCGAAGACCTCAACTTTGACAATTTAGCCAAGAAGTCGGGACACAGTGCTGCAAATTATTGGGGTTAATTAGTGATGGGCTGATGCTCACATTAACACATTCATCTGTTAGCCTAAGAAATGCAAGTGAAAAGGAAAACTCTCAATTTTGTTAAAATGAATCCTCCCCATTGTATCCATAATTTGCTTCACATGCTCCTCCATGAGAGCTCAAACTCACAACTTGCTTTCGTTTTGTAACAGAAAAATATTTAGTGCCCTATACCTTCCTCTTTGTAGTGGTTATTCTACGCCCATCTATCTATGACTAGTCTAATTTGAGTGGAGCATTATAACATAATTTACTTTCCTACAGTACTATCCGTAATTAAGCCGAATGTTACAACAGTTAACGTTTTTATCCCAGATTTTACTACAGCATTTCTCCGCTGTGAGTGCGTATGAAACATGGGGAAAGACACAGAATTCAAATGGCAAAATGAGTGCCTCCGTTTCTTAAACTAAGCCTCGGCGTCCTACAGCGAGTCCTCGCTTGATGGAGAGTGTAATAGACGATGCACGGCATAACGTGAACTAAAAAAGTATCTTCAATTTGAGCTGGAATAAGGGAAGCAAATAACTAAGAGATATTTATAGAAAGAGTGCGTTCAAATCAATTTAACTAAAGTTTCATAAACCCTGTAATAGAAATGGTTCTTGTTTATTTTAGTGCTCTCCGCCTTAGGGACTTGGTCTAAATAGAACACAACACAATGTAGTGTAATTCCGAGCAGTACAATACAACTCGCCACCGGTTTACACTCTCACCCGTAAGACCTCGCTACTTTAACACAGTACAAACGATATACCGTTCTCATGACAATTGTTCTCATTCCTTGAACTGCTAGTTAAATTACTGAGAATGGCTATTGTCTGAGGCAGAGATTCGGAACTCAATATTCGGAAAGATTGTCAATACTGTCTCACTACACCCAAACCATCGGGAGAGAATACATGAATGTAAAGCAAAAACAACTATCGAACGTTATATCAGATACATTATTCTCGTTTTTATCATACTTGAATTTACACGACTCTGCTGCAGAAGTCGATTGAGTTCATATGAGGTTGTTTCACGAGGTTGTCAGTAGTAGTAAAACTCTCCTAGAGGTTTATATTTACCCTACCTTCATCACATACAGAACAAAATGGTGCTCTATTAATTTATTTCCTGTATGTCCCTTTTAAGCTCAAAATATAATAATATGCTTTCATCAAACATGATTCATTCCAAGTTCTCGATTTAAATCCAGCCAGTGTTCTCAACGAGAAAGGAGAACATATAATGTTAACAACTAGCATGCTACTCGAATGTTCGATAACACGACATAATTTGTAATTCTGAATTTCGCCAAACGAGGAATATTGGCAACGTTTATTAGTCCATAGTCGGCGCCCACATCGATTTGATTTTGAAATGGAACCCTGTTCCCGAAACAACCATAAAGGGACGGAGATCAGTTGCGGAGATTTTGATGCAGAAGCATCATTCACTATATCATGGTTAAGTGAGCTGCTCTTGTCGCTAATAAAGTTACCAGCTGAACTGAAATTTCTTCCATTTTCCGTATTGGAGGCTAGAATAGACAATATTTTCTTCGCTAGCAGAGAAAGTCCTGGATATTTTGTGCTGTTATTTCTCCACTATGCAAGGGGATCGTAGGACTGACTGACGCACGAACAGGATGGCGGTACGACTACACATTTCGGACAGCGCTCAGATTGTGTCTTGGATGGAGGTATGGAACTCGGCGGTATGGATCAAAACGGAGAAAGGAATACATGCGGCAACGCACGGGAAAGTAATGAAGAGACTTCACATGAATTTCATGAGCACGGCTTCGATCATTCAGCAGAAGGGTGGCGGACTTCCAAAGACACTTTTCAAAAGAAAAGGCTTAAGGTGACGCCACCACGTCTCAAGTTCTTGAAAAATATCTGTAGGAATCTTGTGAATTGTGTGGTTCGGTTCTTCTGATAATGCAGGAGGTAAACAACGGTGACATGGGAACCACACTGTCCAAGGGTTGACGCTGGAGGACTGCGACGTCAGACCGGAGTTCGGTGAATGCTAGCATTCATCGAAGAGGAACCCGGCGGAATACATTAAAATTCCATTTTGATATGAAATCATGATCATGTTTTACATAAATATTTCTTAGATTTAAGAGAGAAACACTCAGGAACAATCTGAAAAAGAAATATTTCTGATCATTCGTTACCGACCACGAGGCACACCGCCGAAGCAGTTGCAGCATTATGGAAGGTGTGCGTGCTGTGGTCCTCAAACTTCGAGCATCCTGGACAGGGCAAATGACAAAATTATAGCCGGATAGTGGACCCCGTTTGATCAGAAAACCGCTAAGAAAGTGAGGGAGATTCATAATTTCCAAAATCGTTATTCACTTCGAGAGTAGGTGAGAGCGTGTTGATGGCCGAAGGAGGATCAGAAAGGAACTGGCCTCCACACCATAAGAAATATGAAAGAAGTCAGAGTGACCACAATAATCTAAGATGCTAGTTGATTGATGGCTGATTTTTTATGTTCATTCGTTCATATACCTTGCATAAAGAAATTGTTTATGCACGTTAATGGTTGACGTTAACGTTAACAACCTGCATTTTTATTTTCTTAGAAATTAAGAGAAAGTCGCTCGTCACTGAGGTGATTCATTACTAAAATCCCACACCCAGAGATCGAATTCGAAACATAATGTAGATTAGGCCTATATCTACACTAAGTATAAATAATAGCTTTTATGCTGACAGGAACTTAAAAGTGAATGCTGACTAGAAATTCTAAAGTGCTTCCTTGTAGCAGAGTACCGAGCTTATATCAGCTCCGTCAGTCAACAGCACGCGTTCACCTACTCGCATAAGAATCACACTCACTCTTGCTCAGTCTCCATGATCCGCTGTTT
This sequence comes from Anabrus simplex, assembly GCF_040414725.1. Classification (NCBI taxonomy): domain Eukaryota; kingdom Metazoa; phylum Arthropoda; class Insecta; order Orthoptera; family Tettigoniidae; genus Anabrus; species Anabrus simplex. Next base: position 412,841,442 of record NC_090268.1, read on the forward strand.
TTGGCTAATGCGTATCGGAATGAGTTCTAAATGGCAAGTTGTTCATATCAATCAATCAATCAATCAATCAATCAATCAATCAATCAATCAATCAATCAATCAATCAATCAATCAAGCAATCACCATTGATCTGCAGACATGACATATATCATGTCTATAAGTACCGGCTGTGAAAGCATCAATGGCACCATTGAGCTGCATTTAGGGCAGTCATTCAAGTGGAAGATTCCCTCTCTGTTGTTTAGCCAGTCTCTTCTTAAATTATTACAAATAATTTGGAAATTTATTGGACAACCCCTTGGTAAAGTACTGCATTGCCTATATCCTCTCTAGTACCACTATGTGAGGAACACCACGGGTTTGGCTCTTGCCCGTGATAAGTACCACTATGTGAGGAACACCACAGGAATACCGATGTCCGTGGTTAGTCCAACTATGTGAGGAACACCACGGGAATACCGATGTCCGTGGTTAGTCCAACTATGTGAGGAACACCACAGGAATACCGGTGTCCGTGGTTAGTCCAACTATGTGAGGAACACCACAGGAATACCGATGTCCGTGGTTAGTCCAACTATGTGAGGAACACCACGGGAATACCGGTGTCCGTGGTTAGTCCAACTATGTGAGGAACACCACGGGAATACCGGTGTCCGTGGTTAGTCCAACTATGTAAGGAACGCCATGGGTCTGCTTTATTTGCGAGTGGTGCCGTTATGTGAGGAATACCTTGGGTCTGTGTTGCCTGTGAGTGGCACCATAATGTGTGATACGCCGTGAATTTGCATTGCGTATGATTGGTGAGCGGCAACAAGAGTACACGTGGCCTGTGATTATTTCCACTGTTGAGGTACACCATGGGTCTGCCTTGCTTGGGAGTGGACCCTAATGTGAGGAACACCGTGGGTTTGTGTTGCCTGCGAGTGTTGCCATTATGAGTGGCATACCATCGATCTCAATCACCTGTGATTAGTACCACCATGCGAGGAACACCATGAGTCTACGTTACCTGTGATTGCCTCCTTTCTAGTTCCACTATAGGAGGAAAACCATAGTTCTGCTTTAGAAGTGATCAGTACTGTTATGAGGGGCAGGTGACCTGAATTTTGGACCTTTTGTTATAAATCATCTCAGAAAAGAAGGCATTGCGATTTGAATCCAATGATTGCTTTGGATTCACGGTCATTTTTTATCATTAATCGTTTTTATTTTAGTCAGTGGATACACTTTGAAGTTTTAATTATCGTTTCATTTCGTTGCAACTCGTACCATTAGGGTCCGATGACCTAGCTGTTAGGCACCATTAACAACAAACGTCGTCATCATCATCATCATCATCATCACCTAACTCCTCTTCCCATAAACGAAAATTTGACCTAATTAGTTCTCTTGAATTCCAACCTTATCTTCATATAGCGTTAGAGGAATAATGGCTGATTTGGATTGTCAAAGAGGAAGAAGAATGTAACATTGTTTCATTCGGAACAGCCTGCTTCTGCCTCCAGTTTTTAAATAATTCAGAAATCCGCACACTGGAAGCGAGATATCTCCGAAAGAAATGTGTCTCTGAACAGCTTGTACCATACCATGTTTCTCATATGCATTCAAAAGTAGTAATCGATGTGTTCTAGACCAGGACATTGTTATGGATACAATAGAGTTTCGCGATGCAGATTTGCGGTATCACTTCAAAGAGGGCTGTTTGCTACGCTACATCAGATGTATTCTGTCAATTTGATCACAGAATAAAATATGTGTGAGGTAACGTTTCACTGCTATTCAGGAACCTTGTCAACATATGTGAGAGATACTGCATCGCTTGGCCGTCGCACACTACCATCCATTCATTACCGGTTACAATATGATCAAACAGGAGCTCTCGTCCATAGCACAGTTACAGATCGACAGCTCCAAGTATTCCATCGTAAGTATTTCCCTCTTCTGACATCGTAACTACTGTTATCATTGTATTTTGTGCTATCATTCTCCTAGCAGACGATGTTAAGTGTTGTTATTGCTGCTAAGTTTCGGGCCGTAGGAGACAAGATATTTATCGAGGTGAAAACTACTGAAGTAATGGCTTTGATGATGATCGCAACTCATTTTTCTTACCCTTCGACTTACTGTGTTAATAATTGGAGCCATCGAGATGATTGCAAATAGCAAACCATTATCATAACTAAAGTAAAAATAACCCTAACGGCTTCTATATGACTTCTAGGGGCTGCCTGGTCAAGGCGGTAAAGGCGTGCTTGGTTCACTCGGAAGGACGTGGGTTCAAATCCTCGTAAGGAAGTCCAAATTTTAAGAAAAAATATTTCCCCTTTCGGACGTGTACATGGCCCTGAGATTCACTAAACCTACACCAAAAAATATGTACCAGTTAATTCCTGGGGGCAAAGGCGGCCGGGGGCACCCTACATCCCTCCAAGGGCATTCATGGCACGTGCGGAGATGATGAAATGATATGGCGTCTGTTGACTTGTTGCACTAAACTACAAGTAAGATATGCATCACCATTTCCAAGTAGTAAAACATTCTGGACAAAGACATGCATAAATCTATGGGCGTGTGTTTCTGGAAAAACTGGACTAAAGCTATAAGAAATGCCTGAACACTTGGCTTATACAGATACATATTTTACCTTGCGATAACTCCGTCCAAAACGTTACAGGCAATCAAAAGTGTCATTGGAACCACTCCATATCCAAACTATGACTACTTCTGTAATAATTTAGGTACCTAGGTCATAACCTAACCTAACCCCGTGGCAGTACACTCCTGAAGGGCCTTGGCCTACCAAGCGACCGATGCTCAGCCCGAAGGCCTGCAGACTACGAGGTGTCGTGTGGTCAGCACGACGAATCCTAACAGCCGTTATTCTTGGCTTTCTAAACCGCGGTCGCTACCTCACCGTCAGATAGCTCCTCAGTTCCAATCACGTTGGCCCTCAGATCCATGGAAATATCCCTGACCGGGAAGGCAATAGAACCCGGAGCCTCCGGGTAAGAGGCAGGGCACGCTACACCTACACCACGGGACCGGCTAAGTACGTAGGTCATCAAATGTAAAGCATACTGTGTCATTCTGTACACCGTAATAATTATTACGTCTCTTGTTCTATATTTTATCACAGTTAGCTAAAATGTCGAATTGCGATGCCTTCTCTGTAGGTGGTATTGGCTCTAGCCACAGATTCATACAAATGAAAATTCTTGAAGAGTCTCTTCCGTTAAAATTGACACACTATGCGTAAACTTACATAAACTATACATTAATAGGAGCGTTTCGCGGAGGTAGCTGACATTACAGTAATTTACCAACACATTGACGGAACACTGTTTGATGAGAAGTTTCTAACTTTACGCCCCGTTCCAGCTTGCGCTTGTCGTCTTGGAACGAATCACAATGTCGATGGATCCTATGATTTAATTAATTCCGTCCCAGGTCAATAGTCGCAGCTACGACACAAAGGTACAGTTTCGAGTAAATCAGAGGCGACAACTTCGTAATGACCTATACCGTAATACTTAAAGAAGCACTCTGACAGCTAGGGCTGGAGGGAGGATCATTGCACGGTGTTGCCACATTCCTGCATTTCCTTTTTCCTTCCCCTCGCCTTCGGCTCACTTTCAGTGCGCTGTGTTCTGTGGTGGACTACCTGACCCGACTGTGACTGTCTTAGTCTCATCGTCACTTATATTTAACTGGGCGGGGCGATAAGCTCAGACAGTAGAGAACTGGCAGTCTGAGACCAAACTAGCAGGTTCGATCCTGACTCAGTCCGGTGATATTTGAAGGTGCTCAAATACGTCAGCCTCGTGTCGATAAATTTACAGGGACGTACAAGAACGCCTACGCGACTAAATTTAGGCACCTCGTCGCCTCCGGAAGCCGCAAGAGTAGCTGAGAAGACGTAAAATCTAAAACATTATTACTCTTTAACAGGGGTGGAACATGTACACCTTTCTAGCACAAATAAAGGGAATAAAACAAATAAAAACTACAAGAGTTCAAGGTCTAAGGGGGGAGGGGTTCATAAACATGTGTACTCTTTTCCACACCACCCAGAGGTAGAGTACCTGGCGCGTTTTTTTTATAGTGGTATCCCCAGTAGGCCTAATCCACTGTCGGTGTCCTTAATCATTTTAGTAGCTCAATACCTTCCATCCCGCCTTCGCTGCCGCTGCTTCAGTATGGGCTTAAAGGGAGGGTACAACAAGAGGATCCTTCCAACCGTAATATAAGTTCGTCCACCTCCTAGACCAAAGCCATCTCCTTTTCTATGGTAGTGTTGTTAATTTCATTCCCCACGTGTGCAATTGCTTTTTTTTTCAAGTCTTAGGCAGTTACTCGATTGAATTCCCTCAGCAGTAAATCTCTCTACTTCTGCCAAGGTGTATTGCTTGTTGTTTACCGCAACATAACACTTAACTTGAGCCCATACAAGTTCGAAGGGGTCAAAATGGCAGTAGTATGGGGGCAGGCTTATGACGTCATGGCACTGCGCCTTGGCGATTTCTTTTCCCTGATGAGGCCTAGAAGAATTCCCGTTGTCATTTCCTTGTTTGCTTCGACTCCATGACGAACAAGCCAGTATTCATTTCGTCCTTCCGACTAACGTTTGTCATCAAGCTGGACACTGCGGTAGGGAGCACTATCCACCACTATCACGCTGCTCGATTTAAAGTTCTCAAGCCACTTTCAGAATCTCTTGTGGTCCATCCCTTTGTGGCAATCGCCCATCTCCCTGGACCTGAAGAGCAGCAACACGTCAACTGATACCACCAGGCAGACGATCGGTTGTCGTCCTCGTCCTCTTGGTCTTGCGATCGTTCCCTTGAGAGAGTCATTGGTCCACCCCTTACTTTTGGTTTGACCAGCATTGACCCATGTCTCGCCTAGCCACACCTCCGTCTTCAAACCTTCTGCAGGAACGTACTTCTTGGAGCTACTATGTGACATACCTCCTGCAGCAGCTTCATACTATTAATAGTTTTATATTCAAAACCAAGGTTATGGCCACTTTTAGTAAAATAGCAGATAGTAGCAACTATTAGTATCAATTAAAAATAATATCACAGCATTTTAATACAGATTCAATTATGTCACGATCACTGAAAGATGTATCAAGTGCATTGATGCGTTATTGATATTTCTGAAATAAAGCATTGATTATTCCATTGTCCAGATTTCTGCAGAATTTCTCCGTGAGAACCGCGAGCATCGCCGAAGTATATCTACTTCTAATCAGAACTTCCGATGTGAGGCATTTCTTCGTCCCATAATTCTCCGATCATTTACATGGACTGGTCCTGACGGACGTGAACATTTAACGCCCTACTACGCGACAGGGTGAGTTCCTCAGACTTCAGGAGCCAAAGTTGGCAGGTTTGAATCTGGATCAGTCCTCTGGTAAATTATGTAAAGTGCAAACATCTATCAGACTCGTGTCGATAGATTTACTACGAATCCTTCTGGACAAAATTCTGGCATATCTTCTTCTCCGAACACCGTTAAAATAATTTGTGAGACCTACAGGATATTTATTCATATGTGACACGTAACTCAGAAATGTAAGGACTTCTTGAATTATTCATTTTGATATGTATGCAATTTTACATATTTCAACTCAAATATTGCCTATTTAGCGTTACAAACGTAAGAAAAATCATTCACAAATTCACAATGAAAATTTTGCCTTAAAATAATTTACATACTTCGAAATGTACTTACTGGCCTCCAACCAACTCCACAAAGAGAAACAGGCCACGAAGTGGTCGCAGCTCGAGTGAGCTAAGAAGAAACTCCAGGCGGATTCATCGTTTCCCAAGCTAGTGGATGTGGGGAAAATGAAATCGGGAGTGTTGGAGCACCTCTACAATCCGAGGAGAAACGAGAAGAAAGCAAGTGATACAAGGACACCCCTCGGGGATCCCAAATCCCGTCGAGGTTTCCAAATCGCAGCTCCAGGAATGCCTCGGCAACAGCAGAGGAATTCTACTCTACAGAAGTCGGAAACATCCAATATATATATCTGGTTAAACCGTGTAAAAGCATGTAGTAAAGATTTAAAGGCAATATTAATGAACTCGAAGATATCAACACAAATTCCCAACATGGGCAGTAATGCACACAATCTACGGACTCCAAAACCATTATATAGTATACACGTGCTATATTTTAAATGTACTAAATTCGCATGCAACGCTACCCACTTCATCCAAAATTGGTCTTCTAGCTACAATGAGGGTTGAGGATGTAGTGTTTGTACAGTGGCCGCCGGATTCTGAAGGTGGTTATGAAAATGTCACGAAATATTCAAAATGTGACACTAACCGGCGGGTGATTACTCCCCAATAGCTGAGAAAAGGCAAAGCGGATGAGTGTCCATAGCCTCGAATCCCTCCGAGACAGGTGCGTGTAGGACATATGCGCCGCATACCTCTATAGCTATAACTCCACCCCACTACCACCGATGAAATATCGTGAACACTGCCAATTCGCAGACAAATCATCACACCGCGTCGGACTGTTGACACGCCGTAGTACCAAAATAACCACTCGACAGGCATGGACATGTCGCCGGTGAATGGCAGCAAGTACGTGTTTGACCCAAAAACTGCCTCACTTTCCGGTAAGGATAAAGAAGGCCGAAGACCGCCGGTTGGAGGAGAAAGAGCGACTCGCTTCATCCCCCAGCCTGAGGACATCCCTGAGCCTGGCGCCCCGACATTAAACTTCCCCGCACGATCAGGGAATGCTTCACAATACGAGATTAACCGATTTCATGTCCATTCCTGCTATAAAACATGTCCGTATGCATCGATGCTCCAAAAACCGGGCTAAATCATTACATACGGATCTGATGCCTGGTAGTAACAACACCGCAATCTGCAATCAACGCTGGAGAGGATCAATAATCCCCTTATAACGCTGAAAATAGATTCTCCTATTGTCGCAGAAGGGTCCGGCGAACACAACCACGAGGTTTCGAAAAACAGCACACAAGCACCCAACACTCATACCCCCCACCACCACCACCATCACCTCACCACTGTGGAGTGGATTACTGCACAGATCTTTAAGAGACGCCGGGCGGTCGTCCCTGAAGGATGTACAGAGGACAAAACTGGCACAGGCGCCATTGCACCGCTTAGCCGAACTACTTAGAGCAGTACCCAGTTCGGTTCTCATATATAGTTTGGCCGACGGTCAAGTTTAAGCATGTCCCCACTCGGATTCGGTCAGTCTGTTCCCACACAACACTTGCCCACCTCCAACCGTACACAGGCCCGACACAGTGGCCGTAGTGGGCCGAGATCTAGCAAGGAAGCATTTCAGCAGGCCGTGAAAATGCACTCCCAATGGCACGCCGGGAAAAAGCGCCAAGACCGTGAAACAAAATAGCGTGTCACGGCTATAAATATTTATCCCGGCCAGACTACTGAATAAACCGCAAACTCTCCGATGTGAGTCACAGCCCCGCACGATGTCCCTTCGTAGCAATGTAGCCAGGCGTCTAACAAGATCACAGGTGTGAGAACGAGGTCACCGAAAGTGCATCGCAACAGGAATCTCGAAGGTGAATCACGACGAGGCTCAACACATACAGTGGCAGTGCTGACCACGCTCATCCGAGCTCCTGGAGCGTGGCCCCTGCGAGTGGATATACCTCATTACTCTGCCCGGAGCGCGAACATTGGTCGCACCTCAGTTCCGTGCAGCTTCCAAGCTCTACAGTTCAACTAATTTTGTGCTGCAACCGCAAATGTTTACGACCATGACCACACCTAACCTCTCCGCCGACATGAGGTCCCACTCACTCCACCTTCTTACACAGGAGGGACGCCCGGTTCCACGAAGACCCTTCGGCGGAGCAGACATTCGCAGCATCCAGTCGATATCAGCCCGCCGATGCAACCAAATGCACGGGCTAGTACCAAAATACAGCCCGAACGCGAGAGACTACTTCCCGAAGAAGCAAGACCTCGAGGACGGGACAGAAGCCATTGCTCTCCCCCTCAACACATCAGGAAAACGAGCGCCCACCAGCAGCAAGCCGGCGGCCCGACACTGCCGACAGCTTTCCCAGAAGATAAGGCTGATAAATACTCCGCCAGTCAACGATACACGACCCCCTTGCAAAGGCACGGAAACTTTCCACAGGAACACTCATGAGAACATGCCGCATGGCCCATAACGCTCCAGCAAAGCGTACCCCTGAATCAGCGTGGAGACCGAGACATCGCGTACCACGCCAAAGTTCCCCTGTATGTGGCCCAACTAATGAACACCAACTGGTCCTTGACATTCTGAATAGTATTAAGAGCATCGCTAACGACAGACAAAACGAGGACGAATCTCTAACGTCGGGAAAGGCAACCTCACTGATCCCACTATCGTATTGGTGCCCCCGAGATCGTCACGCAGCAGGCCGAAGTCTGAACCCATCCTCCTCTCATGAACCTGTCCAACGAGGGGCGCATCGAAACGACCAGAATACCACAAAACTCCAGTCAGCATAAAAGCAAATTCTCTCTCTCTCTCTCTCTCTCTCTCTCTCTCCCTCACGGAGGTATTGCTTTCGGCGGTGTGGAGTTCCGAGGAGTTACGTTGTCTTCGGTGCGCACCTCTTTGGAGTAGTTTATGGGAGTAGGGTGGGTTTTGGCTTCTACGTGTTGGATGGTGAATTGGTGCGGCACATCTGTGTGAGTGAGGTCGGAGACGTTGTCGTCCTGATGTCCAATCTTTCGTCCTCAGTTTATTGCTTTTCGGAGATGCAGGTTTTAGATCACCGGTTGGGGTGCGCACACTTTGAGGTTGGCGTGGTTCACTGCGTCTCGGTGTCTATTGAGCAGATTAGCCCTGATATACAGCCCCCTGGTCATTGGAATTAACCAATGAAGGTTAAAATCCCCGACCCGGCCGGGGATCGTTCCCGGAACCCAATGAACCGAAGGCCAGTACGCTGACCATTCAGCCAACGAGTCGGGCGTTTCAGGGGTACCGAGTAAATATATTTGTGTGGTGGGGCTGGGGCGCAGTAGGCCATACCACATGCAAGTCATGCGTTTTGCTGCTGGGGGTCTCCATGTCTCCATGTGCGCTGATATCCTCTGGATGCTGTGAATGTGTGCTCCGTGGAATCGGGCGGCGTTCCCGTGTCAGAAGGCCGTGAAGCCGTGTCCTCTTGCCGGCGGCCGTAGTCTTGAAAACGTGTAGTTTCAGGAATGAAATCCGTGAGGTTTAGGCCGTCGAAGATGCATGGGTGAAGTGCGGGACGACTGTGCGCGCTTTTTGGGACACATTGTAATATTATCAAATTAAACATATGCTCCATGTTGGGCGCCATTTGTTATTCAATACATATAACTAAATAACAGAAAACTCACCAACGTTGGGCACCATTTGTAACACAATGCAACATATAAGAATAACACAAAAAATAATTAATTTAAACTTCCGTCTTTATTCTTCCAGAGTTCACCAGCGCTGATCCATCGAATTTTCATACAGGGCGTGTACATAAGGCTGCGGACAAGCATCTTCTTTGGGCCTTTCACAACCCTCTGAAAAAATTGAACTGGTAGGATATACACGTAGGTACTCTAATAAATTCTCCACTGTTTATAAAATAACTGTTTTTATTCAGAAAATATTGGTACAAATGCACTTCGTCACTACACAAAGTATACAGTTTACACACAAAGCATTCACAGGAGCTGGAAGGCTTCCTATGTCCATTGAATAATTCTACAACAAAAGGCATTGGGAAACGACCGCGAGAAGTCCACCACTATTTGTAGTGAGCCCGAAGAGCAACAGTTACAATACGTATAAATTAATTGCCCTTCACTGTCTTTGTTTAGCAAAACAAATTGTATACCAGTTTGAAACTGTACCTCTCTATGCACTGACAACAACACTTGATTTTAGAGACTCTTTCGGTTGCGTAAACACACGTTGTTGGACTATGCCTTAATACAAGGCCATAGATTATCAAAATTTGCATGCGATTTAGAAAACAAGGTATTCCCAAAAGTTGTATAATAATTAGCCAGTAAACTACAATACCGAACCGTTTAAAATAATCAATAGTAATAGTTAGTATTCAATAGTTATGGTCCTTGGATCGCGTGCTGCTACATATATGTATACCTTCTCCTCCTATCTCTGTCCCGATATGTACAAGTTCGTTCAGCGTGTCTATCCAAATATGAGGCAGTGAATGTGTCTAAATCCCGCACCTGTCCCTACCTGTCACCTCAAGTTCGTCACTAGCAACGGCGCAGAATTCAGGGTATCCATGTCTCAGATGTAATCCCCATATGAATCACATACTTTTTTCCGGATATTTTCCCAATCTTGGAAATTATTCTGTTTCCAAATTACATGTAACAGAAAATTATTAATATCTAATAAGGTGACCTTCCAGCTACGAATATTCTTATATTAATACATGACTAAAATAATAATAATCACTATTACCATAAGATGAGATTTATGGGAGTGTGATTTATGGAATATCACAACCCTCGCAGGGGCCCCGTTGCACGGACTCACTTGAGAGAGTTCCGTTCAGCATTTGCCAGTGTTGGGTCTTCTCGGGATTCGCACTCTGATTTCTGATGCGCTGTATTTTCGGTGCTGTCGATACTCACACCTGTGATCTTGTTAACCGCCTGACTACATTGCTTGGAAGGCACAGCGTGGGGGGCGATATCTCTCATCGGATATTCTGAGCTTTATCCAGCCTGTTGGCTGTGATAAATGTTTTGTAGCCCTGACATGATGGTTAGTTTTGGCATCGTATCCGTTTTTGCCGGCGTACTATTTGTTGTTGCAGTTTGACGCCTTGTTGAAGTTTTTCGTATCTACATCTCGGCTCCCTATAGCCAATGTTTCGGGGTTGTATGCTGTTGGGGGATGCCAGATTGTCCGGTGGGGGAGCTGTCAGCCCCATCGTGGGGAGGCGCTTAAACGTGATTGTCGACGTCTCTACGAGAATGTATAAACGTGGTGGACACTGAAGGCGTCTGTAAATTTGACGGATAGAGGGTGCAATGGTGTCGGTGCCAGTTTTCCCCTGTGGATAGCCGGTTAAGTAGGACTGCCCGCCGTCTCGGAAGCACCTGTGCACTAATCCAATTCGCTGTCGGGTGGGATGGGAATGTTGTGGTCGGTTTGTGCGTGTGCTTGTTGGGGCGTCCGCTCAGTGTGCAACAGGCATGCCATATGGGTTGCTGTGTCGATGTCTCCAGACGCCCCCCTGGGAGAAGCGGGAGCTGTTTAGGGTGCTGTTCGTTACGGTTGGGTGGTTGTGTTCGCCGAGTTTACGCCAGATAACAGGAGCATCTCTTCTCTGCTTTACAAGAGGGTTGATGATATTCTCCGGGGGTTTGTGGGGAGGGCAGGTTCGTCCGTGTTAAGCATCTGGGCCATATGGGATGATTTTGGAGGGGTATTAGATCGTCGCGCATGTCGACAACTTTTATAGCTGAAGGTGCGCATGCAAGCGGTTAAGTTCGGCTGGGGCACTGTCATGCATTTTATTCCCTGTCCCTGAAGAAATGTTAATGTCAGGACGGCAAGGAAACTTTCAGCACCAGGTTGGGGAACAATGGTGTCGTTCTAGTTTCGTCCCACCAGGGGTGTGTGTGGTCGTCAGGATTGCTTTCTCCTTATCCGACTGAGAGACGGGGTTAGGTTCATTCACGTTACTCTTTGCCGTTCGCCGTATTCGCGGTCGTGCCTTTCGGGATCCTGTGGAGGTGGTTTGGCCCGACAGCAGTTCCGGCGCGGTGTGGGGAGTTGTCCGGAAAGTGGCAGTTGTCGGCGGCGGAGTGGTAGCCCTTCAGGTATGCGCTGTGCACGTCCCACACACACACAAACCTGGAGAGATGCGAGTCTTTGCAAGTGTCTCCGTTTGGCCTGCTCTCCACTATGTGGGACTGATAACACACAGGTTCCTTCATAAATCATAAGTTTTATTCCCGTTTTGAAGTTTGACGTATGTGATAGGAACCAGTTGAGGTACCTTTCAACACATTATATAATGTCTATCATTATACCTTTATAAATGAAGACTAATTCCGATTCTTTTGGAATCATCATCAGTTCAATGAAATACATAACCAGGAACGATATAAGGTTAACACACATTATACACAGCACATGCCTTAAAAATACCGTTAAAGTAGTCATGAAAACAAGTTGAATTTTAAATGACTGCTATACACAGTAAGTCACAGTCACAGTAATTCAACACGTATGCACATTGTAACCTATTTTAATTATATTTCAACCTTCGTTAACCAGATTTAACTTGCAAAATTTTTAAACCTATTTCACGGTTCGGCTACAAATATGTGAACCAAATCCAGTGTTTTCATTTTTGATGTAAATTATCATTTCTATGCTTATATCGACAGCGTCACAGGAACTACATAAGATCCTTACCATAAGTTTTACATATTATAAAAAGTGATTAAGCTTGAGAATGCGAGCTCAATTATTGTGATTTCGACTCCAAGGAAATCACCTAAAATTCAACGTGGTTTTATGACATACAACTCATGTTAACTACTTTAAGGGGATTTTAAAGGCATATTCTATATAAAATGTGTGTCTTCCCTGATACCCTTCCTGATTTAAGTATTTTGTTTGAACTGACGATGATTCCAAGAAAATGGAAACTAGTATTCATTTATTGAAGGTATTAATGATACATGTTATATAAAGTTTTGAATGGTGGAACATCCCTCGACTTATTGCTATCATATAGCTATGGTTCTTGCCATATCGTCTCGGCAGGGGCTGCGGGGAATTGTTGGGGCAATGGAGTGCCTGATTTATCAGCGTGGCCCACTATACGGCCAAGACATCAACGCTTGACAGCCTTCGTTGTTATGTTTCCTCTTCTTTTTCATGTATGTCCTGGCTTAATTTTAATAAATTGGCGTTCATAAGGGACGAGTAACTTTGTATCCCGCTTTCTACGAACGAGGTTATTATTCTGGTTTAGCACTGCTGCTTTTATTAACAGGAAATTTACTTCCGTGTGGTATAGATTCTGGGTAAAACTGGAAGAACCTTGGTTATGATTACAAACCGACAATCAGCAAAATTACTGCATGTATTCATAAATGCTTATGGAATATTTCAGTGTGTCTGTACGTACTGAATCAAATTAAGTTGATTGCATAGCATTGTGAAATCAACAACTTGTCTTGGAGGATTTCCAGACTAATGCACGTTTTTGAATTTGTACTGCGTTGTTTTGAATTTCGCTTAATAATTTGAATTGCTTCTTCGAATACATTTCATTGCACTCCCTTAAAACACATCACATGTCGATTGGATTAGTTATGCATGTTTTACTGTCTCCTGTAATCGAATACGTCCATAATATATGGAAATTCTATTTACCCATATCAGGTACAGGAAGTTGATCAATCTTGGTTTGGTGGTCATGACAAGTAACGTACTGAGAAGCCAAGTCAAATATCAATCTGCAAGTGTTATGAAAAATTATGGGACAAATTCTCTGAATCAGTTACAATGTATTTCCCCACAATCCAGGATTGAGTATTGCCTGCGTTAGCTTACACATTGACTATTTGATGGGTTATCTACGTACCTAAATTACAAGACAATGCATTTATATGTATTTGTTAAATTTTCTGCCTGAAAACAGATCTATTGCAGAATATTCCTTGTCATAGAAATTCCATACTTCACAAAATATGTGCATGGAAAAGGAGAAGTGACGTAGAATCGCGTAAATTTTGCTAAGTAAGTGACTAACCTCAGTCAGCTTCACAACATCCACCACGGGGACTGGGTATTATAAGGAATCACTGTAGATGCAAACAAGTTCTCTCGTTAGTGCTCCTACCACGGTGAGTATAACCACCTTCAGCAAGTGATTTCCATAGTAGGAGCACTGTGTCGTAGCCAATACTTGTTAGATCGACAATATTGAATTACGTGGACATACTGCATGAGAATATAACAGCGCCTACTTCTGCTAAGTGTGGTGTTTTAAGCCATAGCACGTGTATATTTTAAAGAGTTTTGGAGCGTCTGGGGTACGTCTGTTACTAGTGATGAGGTTTTGTTGATACTACTAGTTCGTTAATGTTGCCTGGCAAAGGTTTCTGATCGTCGCCATAAGACCTATCTGTGTCGGTGCGACGTAAAGCCCCTAGCAAAAAAAAAAAAAAAAGGTTTCTGAAGACAGGCTTTATTTTACATCCTTTCCCAGATACACTGAGTAGCCAAATATCATGGGAAGGTACTGAATGTGATGTTAATAACGATTTTCTCCCGCTCGAGCCCTCAATACGGCAGAAATACTGCGTTGCATCGACTCTACAAGGAGTGGGAATCGTTAGGTGGGATCTGCACCCACGCATCTTGCAGTACTACCCACAATTGGTCTTGTCTACCTGGTTCGGTGTACTTTTAGCGTACATCGGCATCGAGAGCATCTCATAAATGCTCGACTGGATTAATATCCGGGGATCAGGAGGGTCAATACATGGTCGTAACTTCACTCGGGTGCTCCTCCTAACACCTGCGCACCATCACATGGCGCATTGCCCTGTTGGATCATGGCATCATTCGTCAGTGTACTATAGCGCCGGAAGAGGATGCAGATGAACTGAAAGAATGTCCAGATAACGTGCACTTCTCTGTGCTCCCTTCGGCTGGATAATGGGGCCTAAATGAGACAATGTGAACGCCGCCCAGCCCAGAACTTAAGCTCGTCCCGCCTGAACATAACCTTGTTGATCTACATGATCTATTGATTTTTTAGGCATACGCCACACCCTCGCGGGCCCATCAGCTCGGTGCAACTGGAACTGGACAAATCGTACCATACCACACGCCGCAACTCTTCCATGGTGCATTGCCTGTCTTCGCGGCCCAATGGACGTCGCAGTGTGGAGGTGTCAGCAAAGGGACATACGGTTGTCGGCGCCTGGTGAAGGCTACAAGTTCTGGTAGAAACGGCTTCATGACTCCCAACATACAACTGGGCAGTGATCTGACTCAAAGTAACCCCTCGTGAACATCCACTATGGTTCTGCGAATGCGACGTGACGTCCGTTAGTTAAGCATGTATGGTCTTCCCGTGCGTCAGTTTACGCGGTTGGTAACGATCTTGCGATATTGAAGATCCACCATCGAAACTGTTGACCTCGGAAACGCGAATATTGTGTAATCTCCGCAATGCTAAGACCCATGAACCGTGCACAATGATCATCCCACGTTCAAAGTCGGATAACTCGGAACGTGTTGCCATCTTCATGTCACTGGTGTCTGTGACAGATTGCTCAGCTACGTCGCAGCCAACCGTAACGCTCAGTGGTCATACACGGCATATTTTCTAATGGGACACCCCTTCCTGTTTCTTTTGGCCACTCAGTGTACACTTAAAGTGCACACTTACATCAGCAAGAATTAGAGATTACTATGTCTACGCATAATACCGTTGAATAACTCGCCTAATGCCAGTATTTATTGTCCCATGAGTAATCGGATGTAGTTTATAATAGTATAAAGGTGCTGTGGTTTCCTTCAAATAGGGTCAACGTGGCATTATTTAGCCTTACTAAAATAAATATATAAATGTATAAATAAATATATAAATACAAAGTAATTACTAACTACACAGATAAATGAAATTTGGATACTCATCTAATTGTCGTGGCTGTCTAATTAATCAACCATTCCACGGTGCCTTCTAGACCCCTCCGTATGGTTCTCTTTCATGGCGTACACAGCGAAGTTTTCACCAAAGTTGGCTGTTACTATCCTCATGATCACCTGAAACTGAAATGCATCGGTTAACGGTTTTTCCAACAATTCACAGGTCTCTGATTACTACGTAGTATATTACAATGGGTCAATTCATAAGTTAATGTGGTTCTTATATTTTATACAAAACTATTCCAACAGGTCAGGACAGACCCCGCAGACTAGCAGAGAACAGCGACCGCTGCCCCCCAAACGAGGACCAGTAAATGAACTGACGGGACCACACTGATCAATTCTCGGGATCCTTTAATACGATCAGCAGCGATGCCAATAGGTGCCCACACTTTGTGCTTACACATAGTCAGGAGATGATTTACGAAATTGTTGGTATGAGAATTCTAAACCGCAAAAGTCGGAAGCAGTGGTGGCGGTGTGGATTTTTGTCTAATATATATCATACATATCTGGGACATCATGAAATCTAATGCCATTTTAGTAAAGTTTTAAAAGTCGAGATTTATTAACTCGACGATATAAACGCAAATTCTGAGCATGGGCAGTAATACACACACTCCACGGTTGCGGAAACAATATAAAATATACACGTGCTGTGCCTTAAAACTATTAAATCCGTGCAAATTTTCCCACGTCATCCAAAATTTGTCTTCTAGCTACAATGATGGTTGTGTATATTGTGTTTCTACAGTGGCCGAATGTTACTGAAGGTGGTTATGTTCCAATTTCGAAATATTCACAATGTGACTCTAACCAGTGGGTGTTCCCACCCCCGAAGGCCGAGAGGAAGCCAAGCGGTAGTGTCCATAGTCTCGCATCCCTCTGAGATAGGTGCGCTTAGGATGTAAATCCTCCCCACAGCAGCTGACGAACCATGCAGACAACACTTGACACCACGCCGGGACTGTTGCCATGCCGTAGTACGACAACAGCCACCCGACAGGTATGAACGTCCGCCGGTGAACGGCAACAGGTAACGTGTTTGACCCAAACACCGCCTCACGATCGGGTAAGGATAAAAAAGCCCGACGACCACAGACACCACCGGTTAAAGGAGAAATATCGGCTGGCTTCCTCTCCCAGCCTGTGAACGTCTATGGTCCTGGCGTCAGGAAATTAAACTTTTTCGCACGAACAGGGAACCCCAAGGCCTCGACGCTCCAAAAACAGCCAAATTCATTCTATGGGGACACGATGCCTGGCGGAAAAACACCGCTGTCTACAAAACGACAGAGAGGATCAACAAACCTCTTATAACGCGGAAAATGGCTTCTTACCCTGACGGACATAGAACCAGCGAGCACAACCCCGCGGCTTCTATAATCAGCGCCCAAACACCCCAACACTCCTACCCACACAACCACCAAAACCTCACCACGGTGCAGTGGATTACTGCGCAGATGTTTACAAAGAGCCGGGCAGTCGTCCCTGAACGGATGATGACAGCGCAAAACTGGCACAGGCGCCACTTCACCGGTTAGCCGACCTACATACAGCCGTGCACATTGCGGATCTCATATATCCCTTCCTGTAGATAAGCGGACCGTGGAGTTTAAGGGTGGCCCCACTGGGATTCGGTCACTCGGTCACCGCAAAACATCTGCCCACACATAACCGTATTCAATCCCCACACAATGGTCGTAGAGGACCGAGGTGTATGAAGGAGATATTAAAGCATGACGTTAAACTTCAACACCCAATGGTACGCCGACGAAATAGGACTCCACCGCGAAACTAGCGTTTCACGGCTACAAATAATTTTGCCTTCTAGACTACTGAATCAATCTCAAAATCAACGATGAGAGTCACAGCCACGGATTATGCGTATTCAAACCAATGTAGCCAGGCGACAAACAAGATCACAGGTGTGAGAATCGAGGTCACCGAAAGTGCATCGCAACAGGAATCTCGAATGCGAATCACGAGGAGACTCAACAGATAAAGTGACAGTGCCGACTCCGCTCAGTGGAGTATGGAGCGAGTCCCCTGCGAGAGGAGATACCTCGTTACTCTGCTCAATGCGCGTACAGTGGTCGCGCCTCGTATCCATGCAGCTTATACGGTCTACAGTTTACCTATTTTACTGCTACGACCACAAGTGTTTACGACCATGACCATACTTAACCTCTCCGACGGCATGAGGTCCCGCTCACTCCACCTTCTTACACAGGAGAGAGACACGGTTCCACGGAGATATCATCTTTCGGCTGAGCAGACATTTGCAGCATCCAGTCGATATCAGCGCGCCGATACAGCCAAATTCACGGGATAGTACCAAAATACAGCCCGAACGCGACAGACTACTTCCCGAAGAAGCAAAACCTCGAGGACGGGACAGAAGTCATTGCTCTCCCCCTCAACACACCAGGAAAACGTGCGACCACCATTAGCAAGCCGGAGGTCGGACACTGCCGACAGCTTTCCCGGAAGCCATAGCTGATAAATACTTCGCCAGCCAACGACAAACGATCTCCCTGCAAAGGCACGGAAACCTTCAACAGGAACACGCATGAGATACATGCCGCACGGCCCATAGCGCTCCAGCAAAGCGTACCCCCGAATCGGCGTGGAGACCGAGATTTCGCGGACCACCCCAACGTTCCCCGGCATGTGGCCCAACTAATGAATACCAAACACCGACGGAGGAGGGAATTCCACCGTCCCCAAACAATGGGGACCCCACTGGCCCTTGACACCCTGAATGGTATCATGAGCATCACCAACGACAGACAAAACGAGGACGAAATCTCTAACGTCGGGAAAGGCAACATCACCAATACCACTAACGTAGAGGTGCCTCCGAGATCATCATGCAGCAGGCCGAAGTCGGAACCCATCCTCCTCTCATGAACCTGTCCAACGAGGGGCACACTAAGACGACCAGAATACCACAAAACTCCAGTCAGCATAAAAGCTAATCCTGTCTCCCTCCCTCACGCAGGTATTGCTTTTGGCGGTGTGGAATTTTGAGGTGTTATGCTGACCTCGGTGCGCACCTCTTTGGAGTATTTATGGGAGGAGCGTTAGTTGTGACTTCGACGTGTTGGATGGTGAATTCGCGCGGCACATAAGTGTGAGTGAGGTCGGATATGTTGTCGTCCTGATGTCCAAGCTTTCTTCCTCGGTTTGTTGCTTTTCGGAGATACTGGTTTTGGATCACCGGTTGGGCGCGCACACTTTGAGTTTGGCGTGGTCCACTGCGTCTCGGTGTCTATTGAGCATACTAGCCCAGAATTACAGCGCCCTGGCCATTGGAATTAACCAATGAAGGTTAAAATCCTCGACCCGGCCGGGGATCGTTCCCGGTACCCGATCAACCGAAGGCCAGTGCGCTGACCATTCAGCCAACGAGTCGGGCGTTTCAGGGGTACCGTGTAAATATATTTGTGTGGTTTGGCTGGGGCGCAGTAAACCGTGCCTCATGCAAGTCATGCGTTTTGCTGCTGGTGGTCTCCATGTCTCCATGTGCGCTGATATCCGCTGGAAGCTGTGAACGTGTGCTCCGCGAGAGGGTGGGGGCTCCGTGGAATCGGGCGGCGATCCTGTGTCAGAAGGCGGTAAGGCGGTATCCTCGTGCCGGCGGCCGTAGTCTTGAAAACGTGTAGATTCAGGAATGAATTCCGTGAACTTCAGGGCGTCGAAGATGCATGGGTGTAGTGCGGGACGACTCTACGCGCTTTTTGGGACGAGTAACGAGGTGTCACATTGTAATATTATTAAATTAAACATATGTTCCATGTTGGGCGCCATTTGTAATCAAATAAATATAACTAAATAAGAGATGACTCCCCAACGTTGGACACCATTTGTAATATAATGGAACATACATGAATAACACACAATAAATGTAATAATTAAGTGAAATGTCCGTATTTTTTCTTCGAGAGTTCACCAGCGCAGATCCATCGAAATTTCATACAGCATGATAATCCTCTTTCCCAGGCCGTGTACATAAGGCTGCGTACTAACATCTTCTTTGGGCTTATCACAACCCTCTGAAAAAATTGAACTGGTAGGATATACACGTAGGTACTGTAATAAATTCTCCACTGTTTTTAAAATAACTGTTTTTATTCAGAAAATATCGGTACAAATGCACTTCGCCACTGCACAAAGTATACAGTTTACACACAAAGCATTCACAGGAGCTGGAAGGCTTCCTATGTCCATTGAATAATTCTGCAACAAAAGTCATTGGGAAACGACCGCGAGAATTCCACCACTATTTGTAGTGAGCCCGAAGAGCAACAGTCACTAGCAACGGCGCAGAATTCAGGGTATCCATGTCTCAGATGTAATCCCCATATGAATCACATACTTTTTTCCGGATATTTTCCCAATCTTGGAAATTATTCTGTTTCCAAATTACATGTAACAGAAAATTATTAATATCTAATAAGGTGACCTTCCAGCTACGAATATTCTTATATTAATACATGAATAAAATAATAATCACTATTACCATAAGATGAGATAATTCCAACGCGGGAGTGTGATTTATGGAATATCACAACCCTCGCAGGGGCCCCGTTGAACGGACTAACTTGAGAGAGTTCGGTTCAGCAAGTGCATGTGCTGGGTCTTCTCGGGATTCGCACTCTGGTTTTCTGTTGCTCTGTATTTTCGGTGCTGTCGGTACTCACACCTGTGTTCTTGTTAACCGCGTGACTACATTGCTTGGAAGGCACATCGTGGGGGGCGATATCTCTCATCGGATATTCTGAGCTTTATCCAGCCTGTTGGCTGTGATAAATGTTTTGTAGCCCTGACATGATGGTTAGTTTTGGCATCGTATCCGTTTTTGCCGGCGTACCATTTGGAGTTGCAGTTTGACGCCTTGTTGAAGTTTTTCGTATCTACATCTCGGCTCCCTATAGCCAATGTTTCGGGGTTGTATGATGTTGGGGGATGCCAGATTGTCCGGTGGGGGAGCTGTCAACCCCATCGTGGGGAGGCGCTTAAACGTGATTGTCGACGTCTCTAAAAGAATGTATAAACGTGGTGGACACTGAAGGCGTCTGTAAATTTGACGGATTGAGGGTGCAATGGTGTCGGTGCCAGTTTTCCCCTGTGGATAGCCGGTTAAGTAGGACTGCCCGCCGTCTCGGAGGCACCTGTGCACAAATCCAGTTCGCTGCCGGGTGGGATGGGAATGTTGTGGTCGGTTCGTGCGTGTGCTTATTGGGGCATCCGCTCAGTGTGCAACAGGCATGCCATGTGGGTTGCTTGTGTCGATGTCTCCAGACGTCCCCCTGGGAGAAGCGGGAGCTGTTTAGGGCGCTGTTCGTGACAGTTGCGTGGTTGTATTCGCCGAGTTTACGCCTGCTAATAGGAGCATCTCCTCCCTGCTTTACAAGAGGGTTGATGATTTTCTCCGGGGGTTTGTGGGGAGGGCAGGTTCGTCCGTGTTAAGCATCTCGGCCATATGGGATGATTTTGGAGGGGTGTTAGATCGTGGCACATGTCGACAACTTTTATAGCTGGAGGTGTGCATGCAAGGGGTTAAGCTCGGCTGAGCACTGTCATGCATTTTATTCCCTGTCCCTGAAGAAATGTTAATGTCAGGACGGCCAGGAAACTTTCAGACCCAGGTTGGGGAACAATGGTGTCGTTCTAGTTTCGTCCCACCAGGGGTGTGTGTGGTAGTCGGGATTGCTTTCTCCTTATCCGACTGAGAGACGGGGTTAGGTTCATTCACGTTTCTCTTTGCCGTCCGCCATATTCGCGGTCGTGCCTTTCGGGATCCTGTGGAGGTGGTTCGGGCCGACAGCAGTTCCGGCGCAGTGTGGGGAGTTATCCGGAAAGTGGCAGTTGTCGGCGGCGGAGTGGTAGCCGTTCAGGTACGCGCTATGCACGTCCTGCACACACACAAACCTGGAGAGATGCGAGGCTTTGCAAGTGTCCCCGGTTGCCTGCTCTCCGCTATGGTGGGACTGATAACACACAGGTTCTTTCATAAATCATAAGTTTCATTCCCGTTTTGAAGTTTGACTTATGTGATAGGAACCAGTCGAGGTACCATTCAACACATTATATAATGTCTATCATTATACCTTTAATAAATGAAGACTAATCCCGATTCTTTTGGAATCATCATCAGTTCAAAGAAATACATAAGCCAGAAACGATATAAGGATTAACATACATTATACACAGCACATGCCTTAAAAATACCGTTAAAGTAGTCATGAAAACAAGTTGAATTTTAAATGACTGCTATACACTCTAAGTCACAGTAATTGAGGACGTATGCATGTTCGTAACCTATTTTAATTTTATTTCAACCCTCGTTAACCAGTTTCAACTTGCAAAAATTTTAAACCTATTTCACGATTCGGCTACAAATAAATGAACCAAATCCAGTGTTTTCCTTTTTTATGTAAATTATCATTTCTATGCTTATATCAACAGCGTCACAGGAACTACATAGGGTCCTTAAAAGAAGTTTTACATAATATTTAGAAATGTGATTGAGATTGCGCGTGCGAACTCAATTATTGTGGTTTCGACTCCAAGGAAATCACCTAAAATTCAACGTGGTTTTATGACATACAACTCATGTTATCTACTTTAAGGGTATTTTACAGGCATATTCTATATAAAATGTGTGTCTTCCCTGATACCTTTCCTGATTTAAGTATTTTGTTTGAACTGATGATGATTCCAAGAAAATGGAAACTAGTATTCATTTATTGAAGGTATTAATGATACAAGTTATATAAAGTGTTGAATGGTGGAACATCCCTCGACTTATTCCTATCATATAGCTATGGTTCTTGTCATATCGTCTCGGCAGGGGCTGCGGGGAAGAGTTAGGGCAATGGAGTGCCTGATTTATCAGCGTGGCTCACTATACGGCCAAGACATCAACGCTTGAAAGCCTTCGTTTTTATGTTTCCTCTTCTTTTTCACGTATGTCCTGGCTTAATTTAAATAAATTGGCGTTCATAAGAGACGAGTAACTTTGTATCCCGCTTTCTACGAATGATGTTATTATTCTGGTTTAGCATTGCTGCTTTTATTAACAGGACATTTTTCTTCCGTGTGGTATAGAATCTGGGTAAAACTGGAAGAACCTTGGTTATGATTACAAACCGACAATCAGCAAAATTACTGCTTGTATTCATAAATGCTTATGGAATATTTCAGTGTGTCTGTACGTACTGAATCAAATTAAGTTGATTGCATAGCATTGTGAAATCAACAACTTGTCGTGGAGGATTTCCAGACTAATGCACGTTTTTGAATTTGTACTGCGTTGTTTTGAATTTCCCTTACTAATTTGAATTGCTTCTTCGAATACATTTCATTGCACTCCCTTAAAACACATCACATGTCGATTGGATTAGTTATGCATGTTTTACTGTCTCCTGTAATCGAATACGTCCATAATATATGGAACTTCTATTTACCCATATCAGGTACAGGAAGTTGATCAATCTTGGTTTCGTGGTCATAACAAATAACGTACTGAGAAGCCAAGTCAAATATCAACCTGCAAGTGTTATGAAAAATTATGGGACAAATTCTCTGAATCAGTTACAATGTATTTCCCGACAATCCAGGATTGAGTATTGCCTGCGTTAGCTTACACAATGACTATTTGATGGGTTATCTACGCACCTAAATTACAAGACAATGCATTTATATGTATTTGCTGAATTTTCTGCCTGAAAACATATCTATTGTAGAATATTCCTTGTCATAGAAATTCCATACTTTACAAAATATGTGCATGGAAAAGGAGGACTGACGTAGAATCGCGTAAATTTTGCCAAGTAAGTGACTAACCTCAGTCAGCTTCACAACATCCACCACGGGGACTGGGTATTATAAGGAATCACTGTAGATGCAAACAAGTTCTCTCGTTAGTGCTCTTACCACGGTGAGTATAACCACCTTCAGCAAGTGATTTCCACAGTAGGAGCACTGTGTCGTACCCAATACTTGTTAGATCGACAATATTGAATTACGTGGACATACTGTACACTGCATGAGAATATAACAGCGCCTACTTCTGCTAAGTGTGGTGTTTTAAGCCATAGCACGTGTATATTTTAAGGAGTTTTGGAGCGTCTGGGGTGCGTCTGTTACTAGTGATGGGGTTTTGTTGATACTACTAGTTCGTTAATGTTGCCTGGCAAAGGTTTCTGATCGTCACCATAAGACCTATCTGTGTCGGTGCGACGTAAAGCCCCTAGCAAAAAAAAAGTTTTCTGAAGACAGGCTTTATTTTACATCATTTCCCAGATACACTGAGTGGCCAAATATCATGGGAAGGTACTGAATGTGATGTTAATAACGATTTTCTCACGCTCGAGCCCTCAATACGGCAGAAATACTGCGTAGCATCGACTCTACAAGGAGTGGGAATCGTTATGGTGGGATCTGCACCCACGCATCTTGCAGTACTACCCACAATTGGTCTTGTCTAGTTGGTCCGGTGTACTTTGAGCGTACATCGGCATCGAGAGCATCTCATAAATGCTCGACTGGATTAATATCAGGGGATCAGGAGGGTCAATACATGGTCGTAACTTAACTCGGGTGCTCCTCCTAACACCTGCGCACCATCACAAAGCGGTGACATGGCGCATTGTCCTGTTGGATCATGGCATCATTCGTCAGTGTACTATAGCGCCGGAATAGGATGCAGATGATCTGAAAGAATGTCCACATAACGTGCACTTCTCTGTGCTCCCTTCGGTTGGACAATGGGGCCTAAATGAGGCCATGTGAACGCCGCCCAGCCCAGAACTTAAGCCCGTCCCGCCTGAACATAACCTTGTTGATCTACATGATCTATTGTCTTCTTTGGGTTTACGCCACACCCTCGCGGGCCCATCAGCTCGGTGCAACTGGAACTGGACTAATCGTACCATACCACACGCCGCAACTCTTCCATGGTGCATGGCCTGTCTTCGCGGGCCAATGGACGTCGCAGTGTGGATATGTCAGCAAAGGGACATAGGGTTGTCGGCGCCTGGTGAAGGCTACAAGTTCTGGTAGAAACGGCTTCATGACTCCCAACATACA
The DNA here is from genome assembly GCF_040414725.1 of Anabrus simplex. Taxonomy (NCBI): domain Eukaryota; kingdom Metazoa; phylum Arthropoda; class Insecta; order Orthoptera; family Tettigoniidae; genus Anabrus; species Anabrus simplex. Next base: position 412,866,261 of record NC_090268.1, read on the forward strand.
ACTGGGCGGTGATCTGACTCAAAGTAACCCCTCGAACATCACTATGGTTCTGCGAATGCGACGTGACGTCCGTTCGTTAAGCATGTATGGTCTTCCCGTGCGTCAGTTTACGCGGTTGGTAACGATCTTGCGATATTGAAGATCCACTATCGAAACTGTTGACCTCGGAAACGCGAATATTGTGTAATATCCACAATGCTATGACCCATGAGCCGTGCACAATGATCATCCCACGTTCAAAGTCGGATAACTCGGAACGAGTTGCCATCTTCATGTCACTGGAGTCTGTGACAGCTTGCTCAGCTACGTCGCAGCCAACCGTAACGCTCAGTGGCCATACACGGCATATTTTCTAATGGGACACCCCTTCCTGTTTGTTTTGGCCACTCAGTGTGCACTTAAACTGAACACTTACTCCATCAGAAATTATTTTAAAGATTATTGCCTCTCTTATTGCATGAACATAGTTTCATGTTATACTATGTCTACGCATAATACCGTTGAATATTTCGCGTAATGGCAGTAAGTAATGACCCATGAGCAATCGGATATAGTTTATAATTATTCTAAAGGTGCTGTGGTTTCCTTCAAATAGGGTCATCGTGGCATTATTTAGCCTTACTAAAATAAATATATAAATGTATAAATAAATATATAAATACAAAGTAATTACTAACTACACAGATAAATGAAATTTGGATACTCATCTAATTGTCGTGGTTGTCTAATTAATCAACCATTCCACGGTGCCTTCTAGACCCCTCCGTATGGTTCTCTTTCATGGCGTACACAGCGAAGTTTTCACCAAAGTTGGCTGTTACTATCCTCATGATCACCTGAAACTGAAATGCATCGGTTAACGGTTTTTCCAACAATTCACAGGTCTCTGATTACTACGTAGTATATTACAATGGGTCAATGCATAAGTTAATGTGGTTCTTATATTTTATACAAAACTATTCCAACAGGTCAGGACAGACCCCGCAGACTAGCAGAGAACAGCGACCGCTGCCCCCCAAACGAGGACCAGTAAATGAACTGACTGGACCACACTGATCAATTCTCGGGATCCTTTAATACGATCAGCAGCGATGCCGATAGGTGCCTACACTTTGTGCTTACACATAGTCAGGAGATGATTTACGAAATTGTTGGCGTGAGAATTCTTAACCGCAAAAGTCGGAAGCAGTGGTGGCGGTGTGGATTTTTGTCTAATATATATCATACATATCTGGGACATCATGAAATATAATGCCATTTTAGTAAAGTTTTAAAAGTCGAGATTTATTAACTCGACGATATAAACGCAAATTCTGAGCATGGGCAGTAATACACACACTCCACGGTTTCGGAAACTATATAAAATATACACGTGCTGTGCCTTAAAACTATTACATCCGTGCAAATTTGCCCACGTCATCCAAAATTGGTCTTCTAGCTACAATGATGGTTGTGGATATTGTGTTTCTACAGTGGCCGAATGTTACTGAAGGTGGTTATGTTCAAATTTCGAAATATTCACAATGTGACTCTAACCAGTGGGTGTTCCCACCCCCCAAGGCCGAAAGGAAGCCAAGCGGTAGAGTGTCCATAGTTTCGCATCCCTCGGAGATAGGTGCGCTTAGGATGTAAATCCTCCCCACAGCAGCTGACGAACCATGCAGACAACACTTGACACCACGCCGGGACTGTTGCCATGCTGTAGTACGACGACAGCCACCCGACAGGCATGAACGTCCGCCGGTGAACGGCAACAGGTAACGTGTTTGACCCAAACACCGCCACACGATCGGGTAAGGATAAAAAAAGCCTGACGACCACAGACACCACCGGTTAAAGGAGAAATATCGGCTGGCTTCCTCTCCCAGCCTGTGAACGTCTATGGTCCTGGCGTAAGGAAATTAAACTTTTTCGCACGAACAGGGAACCCCAAGGCCTCGACGCTCCAAAAAACAGCTAAACTCAATCTATGGGGACATGATGCCTGGCGGAAAAACACAGCCGTCTACAAAGCGACAGAGAGGATCAACAAACTTCTTATAACGCGGAAAATGGCTTCTTACCCTGACGGACATAGAACCAGCGAGCACAACCCCGCGGCTTCTCTAATCAGCGCCCAAGCACCCAACACTCCTACCCACACAACCACCGAAACCTCACCACGGTGCAGTGGATTACTGCGCAGATGTTTACAAAGAGCCGGGCAGTCGTCCCTGAACGGATGATGACAGCGCAAAACTGGCACAGGCGCCACTTAACCGGTTAGCCGACCTACATATAGCCGTGCACATTGCGGATCTCATATATCCCTTCCTGTAGATAGGCGGACCGTCGAGTTTAAGGGTGGCCCCACTGGGATTCGGTCACTCGGTCACCGCAAAACATCTGCCCACACATAACCGTATTCAATCCCCACACAATGGTCGTAGAGGACCGAGGTGTATGAAGGAGATATTAAAGCATGACGTTAAACTTCAACACCCAATGGTACGCCGACGAAATAGGACTCGACGGCGAAACTAGCGTTTCACGGCTACAAATAATTTTCCCTTCTAGACTACTGTATCAATCTCAAAATCAACGATGAGAGTCACAGCCACGGATTATGCGTATTCAAACCAATGTAGCCAGGCGACAAACAAGATCACAGGGTGTGAGAATCGAGGTCACCGAAAGTGCATCGCAACGGGAATCTCGAATGCGAATCACGAGGAGACTCAACAGATAAAGTGACAGTGCCGACTCCGCTCAGTGGGGTCTGGAGCGAGTCCCCTGCGAGAGGAGGTACCTCGTTACTCTGCTCAATGCGCGCACAGTGGTCGCGCCTCGTATCCATGCAGCTTATACGGTCTACAGTTTACCTATTTTACTGCTGCGACCGCAAGTGTTTACGACCATGACCATACTTAACCTCTCCGACGGCATGAGGTCCCGCTCACACCACCTTCTTACACAGGAGAGAGACACGGTTCCACGGAGGTATCATCTTTCGGCTGAGCAGACATTTGCAACATCCAGGTTATATCAGCGCGCCGATGCAGCCAAATACACGGGATAGTACCAAAATACAGCCCGAACGCGACAGACTACTTCCCGAAGAAGCAAAACCTCGAGGACGGGACAGAAGTCATTGCTCTCCCCCTCAACACACCAGGAAAACGTGCGCCCACCATTAGCAAGCCGGAGGTCGGACACTGCCGACAGCTTTCCCGGAAGCCATAGCTGATAAATACTTCGCCAGCCAACGACAAACGATCTCCCTGCAAAGGCACGGAAACCTTCAACAGGAACACGCATGAGATACATGCCGCACGGCCCATAGCGCTCCAGCAAAGCGTACTCCCGAATCGGCGTGGAGACCGAGATTTCGCGGACCACCCCAACGTTCCCCTGCATGTGGCCCAACTAATGAATACCAAACACCGACGGAGGAGGGAATTCCACCGTCCCCAAACAATGGGGACCCCACTGGCCCTTGACACCCTGAATGGTATCATGAGCATCGCCAACGACAGACAAAATGAGTACGAAATCTCTAACGTCGGGAAAGGCAATATCACCAATACCGCTAACGTAGAGGTGCCCCGGAGATCATCATGCAGCAGGCCGAAGTCGGAACCCATCTTCCTCTCATGAACCTGTCCCACGAGGGGCGCACTAAGACGACCAGAATACCACAAAACTCCAGTCAGCATAAAAGCTAATCCTGTCTCCCTCCCTCACGCAGGTATTGCTTTTGGCGGTGTGGAGTTTTGAGGTGTTATGCTGATCTCGGTGCACACCTCTTTGGAGTATTTATGGGAGGAGCGTTAGTTGTGACTTCGACGTGTTGGATGGTGAATTCGCGCGGCACATAAGTGTGAGTGAGGTCGGATATGTTGTCGTCCTGATGTCCAAGCTTTCTTCCTCGGTTTGTTGCTTTTCGGAGATACTGGTTTTGGATCACCGGTTGGGCGTGCACACATTGAGTTTGGCGTGGTCCACTGCGTCTCGGTGTCTATTGAGCATACTAGCCCAGAATTACAGCGCCCTGGCCATTGGAATTAACCAATGAAGGTTAAAATCCTCGACCCGGCCGGGGATCGTTCCCGGTACCCGATCAACCGAAGGCCAGTGCGCTGACCATTCAGCCAACGAGTCGGGCGTTTCAGGGGTACCGTGTAAATATATTTGTGTGGTTTGGCTGGGGCGCAGTAAACCGTGCCTCATGCAAGTCATGCGTTTTGCTGCTGGTGGTCTCCATGTCTCCATGTGCGCTGATATCCGCTGGAAGCTGTGAACGTGTGCTCCGCGAGAGGGTGGGGGCTCCGTGGAATCGGGCGGCGATCCTGTGTCAGAAGGCGGTAAGGCGGTATCCTCGTGCCGGCGGCCGTAGTCTTGAAAACGTGTAGATTCAGGAATGAATTCCGTGAACTTCAGGGCGTCGAAGATGCATGGGTGTAGTGCGGGACGACTCTACGCGCTTTTTGGGACGAGTAACGAGGTGTCACATTGTAATATTATTAAATTAAACATATGTTCCATGTTGGGCGCCATTTGTAATCAAATGAATATAACTAAATAAGAGATGACTCCCCAACGTTGGACACCATTTGTAATATAATGGAACATACATGAATAACACACAATAAATGTAATAATTAAGTGAAATGTCCGTATTTTTTCTTCGAGAGTTCACCAGCGCAGATCCATCGAAATTTCATACAGCATGATAATCCTCTTTCCCAGGCCGTGTACATAAGGCTGCGTACTAACATCTTCTTTGGGCTTATCACAACCCTCTGAAAAAATTGAACTGGTAGGATATACACGTAGGTACTGTAATAAATTCTCCACTGTTTTTAAAATAACTGTTTTTATTCAGAAAATATCGGTACAAATGCACTTCGCCACTGCACAAAGTATACAGTTTACACACAAAGCATTCACAGGAGCTGGAAGGCTTCCTATGTCCATTGAATAATTCTGCAACAAAAGTCATTGGGAAACGACCGCGAGAATTCCACCACTATTTGTAGTGAGCCCGAAGAGCAACAGTCACTAGCAACGGCGCAGAATTCAGGGTATCCATGTCTCAGATGTAATCCCCATATGAATCACACACTTTTTTCCGGATATTTTCCCAATCTTGGAAATTATTCTGTTTCCAAATTACATGTAACAGAAAATTATTAATATCTAATAAGGTGACCTTCCAGCTACGAATATTCTTATATTAATACATGAATAAAATAATAATCATTATTACCATAAGATGAGATAATTCCAACGCGGGAGTGTGATTTATGGAATATCACAACCCTCGCAGGGGCCCCGTTGAACGGACTAACTTGAGAGAGTTCGGTTCAGCAAGTGTATGTGCTGGGTCTTCTCGGGATTCACATTCTGGATTTCTGTTGCTCTGTATTTTCGGTGCTGTCGATACTCACACCTGTGATCTTGTTAACCGCCTGAATACATTGCTTGGAAGGCACATCGTGGGGGGCGATATCTCTCATCGGATATTCTGAGCTTTATCCAGCCTGTTGGCTGTGATAAATGTTTTGTAGCCCTGACATGATGGTTAGTTTTGGCGTCGTATTTTTTTGCCGGCGTACCATTTGTAGTTGCAGTTTGAACCCTTGTTGAAATTTTTCGTATCTACATCTCGGCTCCCTATAGCCAATGTTTCGGGGCTGCATGCTGGTGGGGGATGTCAGAGTATCCGCTGGGGGAGCTGTCAGCAACATCGTGGGGAGGCGCTTAAACGTGATTGTCGACGTCTCTACAAGCAAGGATAAACGAGATTAACACTGGGGACGTCTGTAAATTGGCCGGATAGACGCTGCAATGGTGTCGGTGCTAGCTTTCCCCTGTGGACACCCGGTTACGAAGGACTGCCCGACGTCTCGGAAGCACCTGTGCACTAATCCAGTTCGCTGCCGGGTGGGATGGGAATGTTGTGGTCGCTTCGTGCGTGTGCTTATTGGGGCGTCCCCTCAGTGTGCAACAGGCATGCCATATGGGTTGCTTGTGTCGATGTCTCCAGACGTCCCCTTGGGAGAAGTGTGAGCTGTTTAGGGCGCTGTTCGTGACAGTTGCGTGGTTGTATTCGTCGAGTTTACGCCTGCTAATAGGAGCATCTCCTCCCTGCTTTACAAGAGGGTTGATGATTTTCTCCGGGGGTTTGTTGGGAGGGCAGGTTCGTCCGTGTTAAGCATCTCGGCCATATGGGATGATTTTGGAGGGGTGTTAGATCGTGGCACATGTCGACAACTTTTATAGCTGAGGTGTGCATGCAAGCGGTTAAGTTCGGCTGGGGCACTGTCATGCATTTTATTCCCTGTCCCTGAAGAAATGTTAATGTCAGGACGGCAAGGAAACTTTAAGCACTAGGTTGGGGAACAATGGTGTCGTCCTAGTTTCGTCCCACCAGGGGTGTGTGTGGTCGTCGGGATTGCTTTCTCCTTATCCGACTGAGAGACGGGGTTAGGTTCATTCACGTTTCTCTTTGCCGTCGCCGTATTCGCGGTCGTGCCTTTCGGGATCCTGTGGAGGTGGTTCGGCCCGACAGCAGTTCCGGCGCGGTGTGGGGAGTTGTCCGGAAAGTGGCAGTTTTCGGCGGCGGAGTGGTAGCCGTTCAGGTATGCGCTGTGCACGTCCTGCACACACACAAACCTGGGAGAGATGCGAGTCTTTGCAAGTGTCTCCGTTTGGCCTGCTCTCCACTATGTGGGACTGATGACACACAGGTTCCTTCATAAATCATAAGTTTCATTCCCGTTTTGAAGTTTGACTTATGTGACAGGAACCAGTTGAGGTACCATCAACACATTATATAATGTCCATCATTATACCTTTAATAAATGAAGACTAATTCCGATTCTTTTGGAATCATCATCAGTTCAATGAAATACATAAACCAGGAACGATATCAGGATTAACATACATTATACACAGCACATGCCTTAAAAATACCGTTAAAGTAGTCATGAAAACAAGTTGAATTTTAAATGACTGCTATACACAGTAAGTCACAGTCACAGTAATTCAACACGTATGCACATTGTAACCTATTTTAATTATATTTCAACCTTCGTTAACCAGATTTAACTTGCAAAATTTTTAAACCTATTTGACGTTTCGGCTACAAATAAGTGGACCAAATCCAGTGTTTTCATTTTTGATGTAAATTATCATTTCTATGCTTATATCGAAAGCGTCACAGGAACTACATAAGATCCTTACCATAAGTTTTACATATTATAAAAAAGGTATTAAGCTTGAGAATGCGAGCTCAATTATTGTGATTTCGACTCCAAGGAAATCACCTAAAATTCAACGTGGTTTTATGACATACAACTCATGTTAACTACTTTAAGGGGATTTTAAAGGCATATTCTATATAAAATGTGTGTCTTCCCTGATACCCTTCCTGATTTAAGTATTTTGTTTGAACTGATGATGATTCCAAGAAAATGGAAACTAGTATTCATTTATTGAAGGTATTAATGATACATGTTATATAAAGTTTTGAATGGTGGAACATCCCTCGACTTATTCCTATCATATAGCTATGGTTCTTGCCACATCGTCTCGGCAGGGGTTGCAGGGAATTGTTCGGGCAATGGAGTGCCTGATTTACAGCGTGGCCCACTATACGGCCAAGACATCAACGCTTGACAGCCTTCGTTGTTATGTTGCCGCTTCTTTTTCATGTATGTCCTGACTTAATTTCAATAAATTGGCGTTCATAAGAGACGAGTAACTTTGTATCCCGCTTTCTACGAACGAGGTTATTATTCTGGTTTAGCACTGCTGCTTTTATTAACAGGATATTAACTTCCGTGTGGTATAGATTCTGGGTAAAACTGGAAGAACCTTGGTTATGATTACAAACCGACAATCAGCAAAATTACTGCATGTATTCATAAATGCTTATGGAATATTTCAGTGTGTCTGTACGTACTGAATCAAATTAAGTTGATAGCATAGCATTGTGAAATCAACAACTTGTCTTGGAGGATTTCCAGACTAATGCACGTTTTTGAATTTGTACTGCGTTGTTTTGAATTTCCCTTACTAATTTGAATTGCTTCTTCGAATACATTTCATTGCACTCCCTTCAAACACATCACATGTCGATTGGATTAGTTATGCATGTTTTACTGGCTCCTGTAATCGAATACGTCCATAATATATGGAACTTCTATTTACCCATATCAGGTACAAGAAGTTGATCAATCTTGGTTTGGTGGTCATGACAAATAACGTACTGAGAAGCCAAGTCAAATATCAGCCTGCAAGTGTTATAAAGAATTATGGGACAAATTCTCTGAATCAGTTACCATGTATTTCCCCACAATCCAGGATTGAGTATTGCCTGCGTTAGCTTACACAATGACTATTTGATGGGTTATCTACGCACCTAAATTACAAGACAATGCATTTATATGTATTTTCTGAATTTTCTGCCTGAAAACATGTCTATTGTAGAATATTCCTTTCCATAGAAATTCCATACTTTACAAAATATGTGCATGGAAAAGGAGGAGTGACGAAGATTCCCGTAAATTTTGCTAAGTAAGTGACTAACCTCAGTCAGCTTCACAACATCCACCACGGGAACTGGGTATTATAAGGAATCACTGTAGATGGAAACAAGTTCTCTCGTTAGTGCTCTTACCACGGTGAGTATAACCACCTTCAGCAAGTGATTTCCATAGTAGGAGCACTGTGTCGTAGCCAATACTTGTTAGATCGACAATATTGAATTACGTGGACATACTGTACACTGCATGAGAATATAACAGCGCCTACTTCTGCTAAGTGTGGTGTTTTAAGCCATAGCACGTGTATATTTTAAGGAGTTTTGGAGTGTCTGGGGTGCGTCTGTTACTAGTGATGGGGTTTTGTTGATACTACTAGTTCGTTAATGTTGCCTGGCAAAGGTTTCTAATCGTCACCATAAGACCTATCTGTGTCGGTGCGACGTAAAGCCCCTAGCAAAAAAAAAGTGTTCTGAAGACAGGCTTTATTTTACATCATTTCCCAGATACACTGAGTGGCCAAATATCATGGGAAGGTACTGAATGTGATGTTAATAACGATTTTCTCACGCTCGAGCCCTCAATACGGCAGAAATACTGCGTAGCATCGACTCTACAAGGAGTGGGAATCGTTATGGTGGGATCTGCACCCACGCATCTTGCAGTACTACCCACAATTAGTCTTGTCTAGTTTGTCCGGTGTACTTTGAGCGTACATCGGCATCGAGAGCATCTCATAAATGCTCGACTGGATTAATATTCCGGGATCAGGAGGGTCAAAACATGGTCGTAACTTCACTCGGGTGCTCCTCCTAACACCTGCGCACCATCACAAAGCGGTGACATGGCGCATTGTCCTGTTGGATCATGGCATCATTCGTCAGTGTACTATAGCGCCGGAATAGGATGCAGATGATCTGAAAGAATGTCCACATAACGTGCACTTCTCTGTGCTCCCTTCGGTTGGACAATGGGGCCTAAATGAGACCATGTGAACGCCGCCCAGCCCAGAACTTAAGCCCGTCCCGCCTGAACATAACCTTGTTGATCTACATGACATATTGCTTCTTTGGGCATACGCCACACCCTCGCGGGCCAATCAGCTCGGTGCAACTGGAACTGGACTAATCGTACCATACCACACGCCGCAACTCTTCCATGGTGCATTGCCTGTCTTCGCGGGCCAATGGACGTCGCAGTGTGGATGTGTCAGCAAAGGGACTTAGGGTTGTCGGCGCCTGGTGAAGGCTACAAGTTCTGGTAGAAACGGCTCCATGACTCCCAACATACAACTGGGAGGTGATCTGACTTAAAGTAACCCCTCGAACGTCACTATGGTTCTGCGAATGCGACGTGACGTCCGTTCGTTAAGCATGTATGGTCTTCCCGTGCGTCAGTTTACGCGGTTGGTAACGATCTTGGGGCCGATGACCTTCGATGTTAGGCCCCTTAAAACAACAAGCATCATCATCATCAAGCAGGTAACGATCTTGCGATATTGAAGATCCAGTATCGAAACTGTTGACCTCGGAAACGCGACTATTGTGTAATCTCCACAATGCTATGACCCATGCGCCGTGCACAATGATCATCCCACGTTCAAAGTCGGATAACTCGGAACGAGTTGCCATCTTCATGTTACTGGTGTCTGTGACAGCTTGCTCAGCTACGTCGCAGCCAACCGTAACGCTCAGTGACCATACACGGCATATTTTCTAATGGGACACCCCTTCCTGTTTGTTTTGGCCACTCAGTGTACACTTAAAGTGCACACTTACATCAGCAAGAATTAAAGATTACTATGTCTACGCATAATACCGTTGAATAATTCGCTTAATGCCAGTAATTATAATCCCATGAGTAATCCGATGTAGTTTATAATAGTATAAAGGTGCTGTGGTTTCCTTCAAATAAGGTCAACGTGGCATTATTTAGCCTTACTAAAATAAATATATAAATGTATAAATAAATATATAAATACAAAGTAATTAGTAAATATACAGATAAACGAAATTTGGATACTCATCTAATTGTCGTGGCTGTCTAATTAACCAACCATTCCACGGTGCCTTCTAGACCCCTCCGTATGGTTCTCTTTCATGGCGTACACAGCGAAGTTTTCACCAAAGTTGGCTGTTACTATCCTCATGATCACCTGAAACTGAAATGCATCGGTTAACGGTTTTTCCAACAATTCACAGGTCTCTGATTACTACGTAGTATATTACAATGCGTCAATGCATAAGTTAATGTGGTTCTTGTATTTTATACAAAACTCTTCCAACAGGTCAGGACAGACCCCGCAGACTAGCAGAGAACAGCGACCACTGCCCCCCAAACGAGGACCAGTAAATGAACTGAGGGGACCACACTGATCAATTCTTGGGATCCTTTAATAGGATCAGCAGCGATGCCAATAGGTGCCCACACTTTGTGCTTACACATAGTCAGGAGATGATTAGCGAAATTGTTGGTGTGAGAATTCTAAACCGCAAAAGTCGGAAGCAGTGGTGGCGGTGTGGATTTTTGTCTAATATATATCATACATATCTGGGACATCATAAAATATAATGCCATTTTAGTTAAGTTTTTACCGAGCTCGATAGCTGCAGTCGCTTAAGTGCGGCCAGTATCCAGTATTCGGGAGATAGTAGGTTCGAACCCCACTGTCGGCAGCCCTGAAAAAGGTTTTCCGTGGTTTCCCATTTTCACACCAGGCAAATGCTGGGACTGTACCTTAATTAAGGCCACGGCCGCTTCCTTCCCACTCCTAGCCCTTTCCTGTCCCATCGTCGTCGTAAGACCTATCTGTGTCGGTGCGACGTAAAACAACTAGCAAAAAAAAAAGTAAAGTTTTAAAAGTCGAGATTTATTAACTCGACCATATAAACGCAAATTCTGAGCATGGGCAGTAATACACACACTCCACGGTTTCGGAAACTATATAAAATATACACGTGCTGTGCCTTAAAATTATTAAATCCGTGCAAATTTGCCCACGTCATCCAAAATTGGTCTTCTAGCTACAATGATGGTTGTGGATATTGTGTTTCTACAGTGGCCGAATGTTACTGAAGGTGGTTATGTTCAAATTTCGAAATATTCACAATGTGACTCTAACCAGTGGGTGTTCCCACCCCCCAAGGCCGAGAGGAAGCCAAGCGGTAGAGTGTCCATAGTCTCGCATCCCTCCGAGATAGGTGCGCTTAGGATGTAAATCCTCCCCACAGCAGCTGACGAACCATGCAGACAACACTTGACACCACGCCGGGACTGTTGCCATGCCGTAGTACGACAACAGCCACCCGACAGGTATGAACGTCCGCCGGTGAACGGCAACAGGTAACGTGTTTGACCCAAACACCGTCTCACGATCGGGTAAGGATAAAAAAGCCCGACGACCACAGACACCACCGGTTAAAGGAGAAATATCGGCTGGCTTCCTCTCCCAGCCTGTGAACGTCTATGGTCCTGGCGTCAGGAAATTAAACTTTTTCGCACGAACAGGGAACCCCAAGGCCTCGACGCTCCAAAAAACAGCCAAACTCATTCTATGGGGACATGATGCCTGGCGGAAAAACACCGCTGTCTACAAAACGACAGAGAGGATCAACAAACCTCTTATAACGCGGAAAATGGCTTCTTACCCTGACGGACATAGAACCAACGAGCACAACCCCGCGGCTTCTCTAATCAGCGCCCAAGCACCCAACACTCCTACCCACACAACCACCAAAACCTCACCACGGTGCAGAGGATTAATGCGCAGCCGGGAAGTCGTCCCTGAACGGATGATGACAGCGCAAAACTGGCACAGGCGCCACTTCACCGGTTAGCCGACCTACATACAGCCGTGCACATTGCGAATCTCATATATCCCTTCCTGTAGATAGGCGGACCGTCGAGTTTAAGGGTGGCCCCACTGGGATTCGGTCACTCGGTCACCGCAAAACATCTGCCCACACATAACCGTATTCAATCCCCACACAATGGTCGTAGAGGACCGAGGTGTATGAAGGAGATATTAAAGCATGACGTTAAACTTCAACACCCAATGGTAGCCGACGAAATAGGACTCGACCGCGAAACTAGCGTTTCACGGCTACAGATAATTTTCCCTTCTAGACTACTGTATCAATCTCAAAATCAACGATGAGAGTCACAGCCACGGATTATGCGTATTCAAACCAATGTAGCCAGGCGACAAACAAGATCACAGGGTGTGAGAATCGAGGTCACCGAAAGTGCATCGCAACGGGAATCTCGAACGGGAATCTCGAATGCTAATCACGAGGAGACTCAACAGATAAAGTGACAGTGCCGACTCCGCTCAGTGGGGTCTGGAGCGAGTCCCCTGCGAGAGGAGGTACCTCGTTACTCTGCTCAATGCGCGCACAGTGGTCGCGCCTCGTATCCATGCAGCTTATACGGTCTACAGTTTACCTATTTTACTGCTGCGACCGCAAGTGTTTACGACCATGACCATACTTAACCTCTCCGACGGCATGAGGTCCCGCTCACACCACCTTCTTACACAGGAGAGAGACACGGTTCCACGGAGGTATCATCTTTCGGCTGAGCAGACATTTGCAACATCCAGGTTATATCAGCGCGCCGATGCAGCCAAATTCACGGGATAGTACCAAAATACAGCCCGAACGCGACAGACTACTTCCCGAAGAAGCAAAACCTCGAGGACGGGACAGAAGTCATTGCTCTCCCCCTCAACACACCAGGAAAACGTGCGCCCACGATTAGCAAGCCGGAGGTCGGACACTGCCGACAGCTTTCCCGGAAGCCATAGCTGATAAATACTTCGCCAGCCAACGACAAACGATCTCCCTGCAAAGGCACGGAAACCTTCAACAGGAACACGCATGAGATACATGCCGCACGGCCCATAGCGCTCCAGCAAAGCGTACCCCCGAATCGGCGTGGAGACCGAGATTTCGCGGACCACCCCAACGTTCCCCTGCATGTGGCCCAACTAATGAATACCAAACACCGACGGAGGAGGGAATTCCACCGTCCCCAAACAATGGGGACCCCACTGGCCCTTGACACCCTGAATGGTATCATGAGCATCGCCAACGACAGACAAAATGAGTACGAAATCTCTAACGTCGGGAAAGGCAACATCACCGATACCACTAACGTAGAGGTGCCCCGGAGATCATCATGCAGCAGGCCGAAGTCGGAACCCATCTTCCTCTCATGAACCTGTCCAACGAGGGGCGCACTAAGACGACCAGAATACCACAAAACTCCAGTCAGCATAAAAGCTAATCCTGTCTCCCTCCCTCACGCAGGTATTGCTTTTGGCGGTGTGGAGTTTTGAGGTGTTATGCTGATCTCGGTGCACACCTCTTTGGAGTATTTATGGGAGGAGCGTTAGTTGTGACTTCGACGTGTTGGATGGTGAATTCGCGCGGCACATAAGTGTGAGTGAGGTCGGATATGTTGTCGTCCTGATGTCCAAGCTTTCTTCCTCGGTTTGTTGCTTTTCGGAGATACTGGTTTTGGATCACCGGTTGGGCGTGCACACATTGAGTTTGGCGTGGTCCACTGCGTCTCGGTGTCTATTGAGCATACTAGCCCAGAATTACAGCGCCCTGGCCATTGGAATTAACCAATGAAGGTTAAAATCCTCGACCCGGCCGGGGATCGTTCCCGGTACCCGATCAACCGAAGGCCAGTGCGCTGACCATTCAGCCAACGAGTCGGGCGTTTCAGGGGTACCGTGTAAATATATTTGTGTGGTTTGGCTGGGGCGCAGTAAACCGTGCCTCATGCAAGTCATGCGTTTTGCTGCTGGTGGTCTCCATGTCTCCATGTGCGCTGATATCCGCTGGAAGCTGTGAACGTGTGCTCCGCGAGAGGGTGGGGGCTCCGTGGAATCGGGCGGCGATCCTGTGTCAGAAGGCGGTAAGGCGGTATCCTCGTGCCGGCGGCCGTAGTCTTGAAAACGTGTAGATTCAGGAATGAATTCCGTGAACTTCAGGGCGTCGAAGATGCATGGGTGTAGTGCGGGACGACTCTACGCGCTTTTTGGGACGAGTAACGAGGTGTCACATTGTAATATTATTAAATTAAACATATGTTCCATGTTGGGCGCCATTTGTAATCAAATGAATATAACTAAATAAGAGATGACTCCCCAACGTTGGACACCATTTGTAATATAATGGAACATACATGAATAACACACAATAAATGTAATAATTAAGTGAAATGTCCGTATTTTTTCTTCGAGAGTTCACCAGCGCAGATCCATCGAAATTTCATACAGCATGATAATCCTCTTTCCCAGGCCGTGTACATAAGGCTGCGTACTAACATCTTCTTTGGGCTTATCACAACCCTCTGAAAAAATTGAACTGGTAGGATATACACGTAGGTACTGTAATAAATTCTCCACTGTTTTTAAAATAACTGTTTTTATTCAGAAAATATCGGTACAAATGCACTTCGCCACTGCACAAAGTATACAGTTTACACACAAAGCATTCACAGGAGCTGGAAGGCTTCCTATGTCCATTGAATAATTCTGCAACAAAAGTCATTGGGAAACGACCGCGAGAATTCCACCACTATTTGTAGTGAGCCCGAAGAGCAACAGTCACTAGCAACGGCGCAGAATTCAGGGTATCCATGTCTCAGATGTAATCCCCATATGAATCACACACTTTTTTCCGGATATTTTCCCAATCTTGGAAATTATTCTGTTTCCAAATTACATGTAACAGACAATTATTAATATCTAATAAGGTGACCTTCCAGCTACGAATATTCTTATATTAATACATGAATAAAATAATAATCATTATTACCATAAGATGAGATAATTCCAACGCGGGAGTGTGATTTATGGAATATCACAACCCTCGCAGGGGCCCCGTTGAACGGACTAACTTGAGAGAGTTCGGTTCAGCAAGTGTATGTGCTGGGTCTTCTCGGGATTCACATTCTGGATTTCTGTTGCTCTGTATTTTCGGTGCTGTCGATACTCACACCTGTGATCTTGTTAACCGCCTGAATACATTGCTTGGAAGGCACATCGTGGGGGGCGATATCTCTCATCGGATATTCTGAGCTTTATCCAGCCTGTTGGCTGTGATAAATGTTTTGTAGCCCTGACATGATGGTTAGTTTTGGCGTCGTATTTTTTTGCCGGCGTACCATTTGTAGTTGCAGTTTGAACCCTTGTTGAAATTTTTCGTATCTACATCTCGGCTCCCTATAGCCAATGTTTCGGGGCTGCATGCTGGTGGGGGATGTCAGAGTATCCGCTCGGGGAGCTGTCAGCAACATCGTGGGGAGGCGCTTAAACGTGATTGTCGACGTCTCTACAAGCAAGGATAAACGAGATTAACACTGGGGACGTCTGTAAATTGGCCGGATAGACGCTGCAATGGTGTCGGTGCTAGCTTTCCCCTGTGGACACCCGGTTACGAAGGACTGCCCGACGTCTCGGAAGCACCTGTGCACTAATCCAGTTCGCTGCCGGGTGGGATGGGAATGTTGTGGTCGCTTCGTGCGTGTGCTTATTGGGGCGTCCCCTCAGTGTGCAACAGGCATGCCATATGGGTTGCTTGTGTCGATGTCTCCAGACGTCCCCTTGGGAGAAGTGTGAGCTGTTTAGGGCGCTGTTCGTGACAGTTGCGTGGTTGTATTCGCCGAGTTTACGCCTGCTAATAGGAGCATCTCCTCCCTGCTTTACAAGAGGGTTGATGATTTTCTCCGGGGGTTTGTTGGGAGGGCAGGTTCGTCCGTGTTAAGCATCTCGGCCATATGGGATGATTTTGGAGGGGTGTTAGATCGTGGCACATGTCGACAACTTTTATAGCTGAGGTGTGCATGCAAGCGGTTAAGTTCGGCTGGGGCACTGTCATGCATTTTATTCCCTGTCCCTGAAGAAATGTTAATGTCAGGACGGCAAGGAAACTTTAAGCACTAGGTTGGGGAACAGTGGTGTCGTCCTAGTTTCGTCCCACCAGGGGTGTGTGTGGTCGTCGGGATTGCTTTCTCCTTATCCGACTGAGAGACGGGGTTAGGTTCATTCACGTTTCTCTTTGCCGTTCGCCGTATTCGCGGTCGTGCCTTTCGGGATCCTGTGGAGGTGGTTCGGCCCGACAGCAGTTCCGGCGCGGTGTGGGGAGTTGTCCGGAAAGTGGCAGTTTTCGGCGGCGGAGTGGTAGCCGTTCAGGTATGCGCTGTGCACGTCCTGCACACACACAAACCTGGGAGAGATGCGAGTCTTTGCAAGTGTCTCCGTTTGGCCTGCTCTCCACTATGTGGGACTGATGACACACAGGTTCCTTCATAAATCATAAGTTTCATTCCCGTTTTGAAGTTTGACTTATGTGACAGGAACCAGTTGAGGTACCATCAACACATTATATAATGTCTATCATTATACCTTTAATAAATGAAGACTAATTCCGATTCTTTTGGAATCATCATCAGTTCAATGAAATACATAAACCAGGAACGATATCAGGATTAACATACATTATACACAGCACATGCCTTAAAAATACCGTTAAAGTAGTCATGAAAACAAGTTGAATTTTAAATGACTGCTATACACAGTAAGTCACAGTCACAGTAATTCAACACGTATGCACATTGTAACCTATTTTAATTATATTTCAACCTTCGTTAACCAGATTTAACTTGCAAAATTTTTAAACCTATTTGACGTTTCGGCTACAAATAAGTGAACCAAATCCAGTGTTTTCATTTTTGATGTAAATTATCATTTCTATGCTTATATCGAAAGCGTCACAGGAACTACATAAGATCCTTACCATAAGTTTTACATATTATAAAAAAGGTATTAAGCTTGAGAATGCGAGCTCAATTATTGTGATTTCGACTCCAAGGAAATCACCTAAAATTCAACGTGGTTTTATGACATACAACTCATGTTAACTACTTTAAGGGGATTTTAAAGGCATATTCTATATAAAATGTGTGTCTTCCCTGATACCCTTCCTGATTTAAGTATTTTGTTTGAACTGATGATGATTCCAAGAAAATGGAAACTAGTATTCATTTATTGAAGGTATTAATGATACATGTTATATAAAGTTTTGAATGGTGGAACATCCCTCGACTTATTCCTATCATATAGCTATGGTTCTTGCCACATCGTCTCGGCGGGGGTTGCAGGGAATTGTTCGGGCAATGGAGTGCCTGATTTACAGCGTGGCCCACTATACGGCCAAGACATCAACGCTTGACAGCCTTCGTTGTTATGTTGCCGCTTCTTTTTCATGTATGTCCTGACTTAATTTCAATAAATTGGCGTTCATAAGAGACGAGTAACTTTGTATCCCGCTTTCTACGAACGAGGTTATTATTCTGGTTTAGCACTGCTGCTTTTATTAACAGGATATTAACTTCCGTGTGGTATAGATTCTGGGTAAAACTGGAAGAACCTTGGTTATGATTACAAACCGACAATCAGCAAAATTACTGCATGTATTCATAAATGCTTATGGAATATTTCAGTGTGTCTGTACGTACTGAATCAAATTAAGTTGATAGCATAGCATTGTGAAATCAACAACTTGTCTTGGAGGATTTCCAGACTAATGCACGTTTTTGAATTTGTACTGCGTTGTTTTGAATTTCCCTTACTAATTTGAATTGCTTCTTCGAATACATTTCATTGCACTCCCTTCAAACACATCACATGTCGATTGGATTAGTTATGCATGTTTTACTGTCTCCTGTAATCGAATACGTCCATAATATATGGAAATTCTATTTACCCATATCAGGTACAAGAAGTTGATCAATCTTGGTTTGGTGGTCATGACAAATAACGTACTGAGAAGCCAAGTCAAATATCAGCCTGCAAGTGTTATAAAGAATTATGGGACAAATTCTCTGAATCAGTTACCATGTATTTCCCCACAATCCAGGATTGAGTATTGCCTGCGTTAGCTTACACAATGACTATTTGATGGGTTATCTACGCACCTAAATTACAAGACAATGCATTTATATGTATTTTCTGAATCTTCTGCCTGAAAACATGTCTATTGTAGAATATTCCTTTCCATAGAAATTCCATACTTTACAAAATATGTGCATGGAAAAGGAGGAGTGACGAAGATTCCCGTAAATTTTGCTAAGTAAGTGACTAACCTCAGTCAGCTTCACAACATCCACCACGGGAACTGGGTATTATAAGGAATCACTGTAGATGGAAACAAGTTCTCTCGTTAGTGCTCTTACCACGGTGAGTATAACCACCTTCAGCAAGTGATTTCCATAGTAGGAGCACTGTGTCGTACCCAATACTTGTTAGATGGACAATATTGAATTACGTGGACATACTGTACACTGCATGAGAATATAACAGCGCCTACTTCTGCTAAGTGTGGTGTTTTAAGCCATAGCACGTGTATATTTTAAGGAGTTTTGGAGTGTCTGGGGTGCGTCTGTTACTAGTGATGGGGTTTTGTTGATACTACTAGTTCGTTAATGTTGCCTGGCAAAGGTTTCTAATCGTCACCATAAGACCTATCTGTGTCGGTGCGACGTAAAGCCCCTAGCAAAAAAAAAAGTGTTCTGAAGACAGGCTTTATTTTACATCATTTCCCAGATACACTGAGTGGCCAAATATCATGGGAAGGTACTGAATGTGATGTTAATAACGATTTTCTCACGCTCGAGCCCTCAATACGGCAGAAATACTGCGTAGCATCAACTCTACAAGGAGTGGGAATCGTTATGGTGGGATCTGCACCCACGCATCTTGCAGTACTACCCACAATTGGTCTTGTCTAGTTGGTCCGGTGTACTTTGAGCGTACATCGGCATCGAGAGCATCTCATAAATGCTCGACTGGATTAATATTTCGGGATCAGGAGGGTCAAAACATGGTCGTAACTTCACTCGGGTGCTCCTCCTAACACCTGCGCACCATCACAAAGCGGTGACATGGCGCATTGTCCTGTTGGATCATGGCATCATTCGTCAGTGTACTATAGCGCCGGAATAGGATGCAGATGATCTGAAAGAATGTCCACATAACGTGCACTTCTCTGTGCTCCCTTCGGTTGGACAATGGGGCCTAAATGAGACCATGTGAACGCCGCCCAGCCCAGAACTTAAGCCCGTCCCGCCTGAACATAACCTTGTTGATCTACATGACATATTGCTTCTTTGGGCATACGCCACACCCTCGCGGGCCAATCAGCTCGGTGCAACTGGAACTGGACTAATCGTACCATACCACACGCCGCAACTCTTCCATGGTGCATTGCCTGTCTTCGCGGGCCAATGGACGTCGCAGTGTGGATGTGTCAGCAAAGGGACTTAGGGTTGTCGGCGCCTGGTGAAGGCTACAAGTTCTGGTAGAAACGGCTCCATGACTCCCAACATACAACTGGGAGGTGATCTGACTTAAAGTAACCCCTCGAACGTCACTATGGTTCTGCGAATGCGACGTGACGTCCGTTCGTTAAGCATGTATGGTCTTCCCGTGCGTCAGTTTACGCGGTTGGTAACGATCTTGGGGCCGATGACCTTCGATGTTAGGCCCCTTAAAACAACAAGCATCATCATCATCAAGCAGGTAACGATCTTGCGATATTGAAGATCCAGTATCGAAACTGTTGACCTCGGAAACGCGACTATTGTGTAATCTCCACAATGCTATGACCCATGCGCCGTGCACAATGATCATCCCACGTTCAAAGTCGGATAACTCGGAACGAGTTGCCATCTTCATGTTACTGGTGTCTGTGACAGCTTGCTCAGCTACGTCGCAGCCAACCGTAACGCTCAGTGACCATACACGGCATATTTTCTAATGGGACACCCCTTCCTGTTTGTTTTGGCCACTCAGTGTACACTTAAAGTGCACACTTACATCAGCAAGAATTAAAGATTACTATGTCTACGCATAATACCGTTGAATAATTCGCTTAATGCCAGTAATTATTATCCCATGAGTAATCCGATGTAGTTTATAATAGTATAAAGGTGCTGTGGTTTCCTTCAAATAAGGTCAACGTGGCATTATTTAGCCTTACTAAAATAAATATATAAATGTATAAATAAATATATAAATACAAAGTAATTAGTAAATATACAGATAAATGAAATTTGGATACTCATCTAATTGTCGTGGCTGTCTAATTAACCAACCATTCCACGGTGCCTTCTAGACCCCTCCGTATGGTTCTCTTTCATGGCGTACACAGCGAAGTTTTCACCAAAGTTGGCTGTTACTATCCTCATGATCACCTGAAACTGAAATGCATCGGTTAACGGTTTTTCCAACAATTCACAGGTCTCTGATTACTACGTAGTATATTACAATGCGTCAATGCATAAGTTAATGTGGTTCTTGTATTTTATACAAAACTCTTCCAACAGGTCAGGACAGACCCCGCAGACTAGCAGAGAACAGCGACCACTGCCCCCCAAACGAGGACCAGTAAATGAACTGAGGGGACCACACTGATCAATTCTTGGGATCCTTTAATAGGATCAGCAGCGATGCCAATAGGTGCCCACACTTTGTGCTTACACATAGTCAGGAGATGATTAGCGAAATTGTTGGTGTGAGAATTCTAAACCGCAAAAGTCGGAAGCAGTGGTGGCGGTGTGGATTTTTGTCTAATATATATCATACATATCTGGGACATCATAAAATATAATGCCATTTTAGTTAAGTTTTTACCGAGCTCGATAGCTGCAGTCGCTTAAGTGCGGCCAGTATCCAGTATTCGGGAGATAGTAGGTTCGAACCCCACTGTCGGCAGCCCTGAAAAAGGTTTTCCGTGGTTTCCCATTTTCACACCAGGCAAATGCTGGGACTGTACCTTAATTAAGGCCACGGCCGCTTCCTTCCCACTCCTAGCCCTTTCCTGTCCCATCGTCGTCGTAAGACCTATCTGTGTCGGTGCGACGTAAAACAACTAGCAAAAAAAAAAGTAAAGTTTTAAAAGTCGAGATTTATTAACTCGACCATATAAACGCAAATTCTGAGCATGGGCAGTAATACACACACTCCACGGTTTCGGAAACTATATAAAATATACACGTGCTGTGCCTTAAAATTATTAAATCCGTGCAAATTTGCCCACGTCATCCAAAATTGGTCTTCTAGCTACAATGATGGTTGTGGATATTGTGTTTCTACAGTGGCCGAATGTTACTGAAGGTGGTTATGTTCAAATTTCGAAATATTCACAATGTGACTCTAACCAGTGGGTGTTCCCACCCCCCAAGGCCGAGAGGAAGCCAAGCGGTAGAGTGTCCATAGTCTCGCATCCCTCCGAGATAGGTGCGCTTAGGATGTAAATCCTCCCCACAGCAGCTGACGAACCATGCAGACAACACTTGACACCACGCCGGGACTGTTGCCATGCCGTAGTACGACAACAGCCACCCGACAGGTATGAACGTCCGCCGGTGAACGGCAACAGGTAACGTGTTTGACCCAAACACCGTCTCACGATCGGGTAAGGATAAAAAAGCCCGACGACCACAGACACCACCGGTTAAAGGAGAAATATGGGCTGGCTTCCTCTCCCAGCCTGTGAACGTCTATGGTCCTGGCGTCAGGAAATTAAACTTTTTCGCACGAACAGGGAACCCCAAGGCCTCGACGCTCCAAAAAACAGCCAAACTCATTCTATGGGGACATGATGCCTGGCGGAAAAACACCGCTGTCTACAAAACGACAGAGAGGATCAACAAACCTCTTATAACGCGGAAAATGGCTTCTTACCCTGACGGACATAGAACCAGCGAGCACAACCCCGCGGCTTCTCTAATCAGCGCCCAAGCACCCAACACTCCTACCCACACAACCACCAAAACCTCACCACGGTGCAGAGGATTAATGCGCAGCCGGAAGTCGTCCCTGAACGGATGATGACAGCGCAAAACTGGCACAGGCGCCACTTCACCGGTTAGCCGACCTACATACAGCCGTGCACATTGCGAATCTCATATATCCCTTCCTGTAGATAGGCGGACCGTCGAGTTTAAGGGTGGCCCCACTGGGATTCGGTCACTCGGTCACCGCAAAACATCTGCCCACACATAACCGTATTCAATCCCCACACAATGGTCGTAGAGGACCGAGGTGTATGAAGGAGATATTAAAGCATGACGTTAAACTTCAACACCCAATGGTAGCCGACGAAATAGGACTCGACCGCGAAACTAGCGTTTCACGGCTACAGATAATTTTCCCTTCTAGACTACTGTATCAATCTCAAAATCAACGATGAGAGTCACAGCCACGGATTATGCGTATTCAAACCAATGTAGCCAGGCGACAAACAAGATCACAGGGTGTGAGAATCGAGGTCACCGAAAGTGCATCGCAACGGGAATCTCGAACGGGAATCTCGAATGCTAATCACGAGGAGACTCAACAGATAAAGTGACAGTGCCGACTCCGCTCAGTGGGGTCTGGAGCGAGTCCCCTGCGAGAGGAGGTACCTCGTTACTCTGCTCAATGCGCGCACAGTGGTCGCGCCTCGTATCCATGCAGCTTATACGGTCTACAGTTTACCTATTTTACTGCTGCGACCGCAAGTGTTTACGACCATGACCATACTTAACCTCTCCGACGGCATGAGGTCCCGCTCACACCACCTTCTTACACAGGAGAGAGACACGGTTCCACGGAGGTATCATCTTTCGGCTGAGCAGACATTTGCAACATCCAGGTTATATCAGCGCGCCGATGCAGCCAAATTCACGGGATAGTACCAAAATACAGCCCGAACGCGACAGACTACTTCCCGAAGAAGCAAAACCTCGAGGACGGGACAGAAGTCATTGCTCTCCCCCTCAACACACCAGGAAAACGTGCGCCCACGATTAGCAAGCCGGAGGTCGGACACTGCCGACAGCTTTCCCGGAAGCCATAGCTGATAAATACTTCGCCAGCCAACGACAAACGATCTCCCTGCAAAGGCACGGAAACCTTCAACAGGAACACGCATGAGATACATGCCGCACGGCCCATAGCGCTCCAGCAAAGCGTACCCCCGAATCGGCGTGGAGACCGAGATTTCGCGGACCACCCCAACGTTCCCCTGCATGTGGCCCAACTAATGAATACCAAACACCGACGGAGGAGGGAATTCCACCGTCCCCAAACAATGGGGACCCCACTGGCCCTTGACACCCTGAATGGTATCATGAGCATCGCCAACGACAGACAAAATGAGTACGAAATCTCTAACGTCGGGAAAGGCAACATCACCGATACCACTAACGTAGAGGTGCCCCGGAGATCATCATGCAGCAGGCCGAAGTCGGAACCCATCTTCCTCTCATGAACCTGTCCAACGAGGGGCGCACTAAGACGACCAGAATACCACAAAACTCCAGTCAGCATAAAAGCTAATCCTGTCTCCCTCCCTCACGCAGGTATTGCTTTTGGTGGTGTGGAGTTTTGAGGTGTTATGCTGATCTCGGTGCGCACCTCTTTGGAGTATTTATGGGAGGAGCGTTAGTTGTGCCTTCGACGCGGTGGATGGTGAATTCGCGCGGCACATAAGTGTGAGTGAGGCGAACATGTTGTCGTCCTGATGTCCAAGCTTTCTTCCTCGGTTTGTTGCTTTTTGGAGATACTGGTTTTGGATCACCGGTTGGGCGCGCACACTTTGAGTTTGGCGTGGTCCACTGCGTCTCGGTGTCTATTGAGCATACTAGCCCAGAATTACAGCCCCCTGGCCATTGGAATTAACCAACGAAGGTTAAAATCCTAGACCCGGCCGGGGATCGTTCCCGGTACCCGATCAACCGAAGGCCAGTGCGCTGACCATTCAGCCAACGAGTCGGGCGTTTCAGGGGTACCGAGTAAATATATTTGTGTGGTTGGGCTGGGGCGCAGTAGACCGTGCCTCATGCAAGTCATGCGTTTTGCTGCTGGTGGACTCCATGTCTCCATGTGCGCTGATATCCGCTGGATGCTGTGAACGTGTGCTCCGCGAGAGGGTGGGGGCTCCGTGGAATCGGGCGGCGTTCCAGTGTCAGAAGGCGGTAAGGCCGTATCCTCGTGCCGGCGGCCGTAGTCTTGAAAACGTGTAGATTCAGGAATGAATTCCGTGAACTTCAGGGCGTCGAAGATGCATGGGTATAGTGCGGGACGACTGTGCGGGCTTTTTGGGACGGGTAACGAGGTGTCACATTGTAATATTATTAAATTAAACATATGTTCCATGTTGGGCGCCATTTGTAATCAAATAAATATAACTAAATAAGAGATGACTCCCCAACGTTGGACACCATTTGTAATATAATGGAACATACATGAAAAACACAAAATAAATGTAATAATAAAGTGAAATGTCCGTATTTTTTCTTCCAGAGTTCACCAGCGCAGATCCATCGAAATTTCATACAGCATGATAATCCTCTTTCCCAGGCCGTGTACTTAAGGCTGCGTACTAACATCTTCTTTGAACCTTTCACAACCCTCTGAAAATGTAGAACTGGTAGGATATACACGTAAGAACTCTAATAAATTCTCCACTGTTTATAAAATAGCTGAATTTTATTGAGAAAATATCAGTACAAATGCACTTCATCAATACACAAAGTATACCGTTTACACACAAAACATCTACAAGTGCTGGAAGGCTTCCTAGGTTCATTGAATAATTCTACAACAAAGGCATTGGGAAACCACCGCGATGACTGCTCTACCATTTGTAGTGAGTCCGGTGAGCAATAGTTACAATACGTATAAATAGATTGCTCTTCACTGTTTTTGTGTAGCAAAACAAATTGCCGGATCTCATCATCAAAAAATTGGATACCAGTTTGAAGCTGTACCTCTCTATGCACTGACAACAACACCTGATTTTAGAGACTCTTTCGGTTGCGTAAACACACGTTGTTGGACTCTGCCTTAATACCAGAGCATAGATTACCAAAATTTGCCAAGCGATGTAGAAAACCGAGTATTCCCAATAGTTGTATAATAATTAGCAAGTAAACTACAACCTGAACTGTTCCAATAACCAATAGTAACAGTTACTGTTCAATGGATGGTCCTTGGATCGCATGCTCCGACATATGAGTAGACCTTCTCCTCCTAACTCTGTCGCGATATGTGCAAGTTCGTTCAGCGTGTCTGTCCAAATATGAGGGAGTGAATGTGTCTAAATCCCGCACCTGTCCCTACCTGTCACATCAGGTTCGTCAGTAGCAACAGCGCATACTTCACGGTATCCATGTCTCAGATATAATCCCCATATGAATCACATACTTTATGCCGGATATTTTCCCAATCCTGGAAATTAGTCTGTTTCCCAATTACTTGTACAAAGAAAATTATTAGTATCTAATAAGGAGACCTTCCAGCTACGAATATTCTTATATTAATACATGAATAATAATAATATAATAATAATAATAGTAATAATAATAATCACTATTACCATAAGATGAGATAAATCCAATGCGGAGGTGTGATTTATGGAGTATCACAACCCTCACATGGCCCCGTTGCAGTGATTCACTTGAGCGAGATCTGTTCACCAAGTGTATGTGCTGGGTCTTCTCGGGATTCGCATTCTGGATTTCTGTTGCTCTGTATTTTCTGTGCTGTCGATACTCACACCTGTGATCTTGTTAACTGCCCGACTACATCGCTTGGAAGGGGCATCGTGGATACGCGGTTATGAAGGCTGCCCGTCGTCTCGAAAACACCTGCGCACTAAATTTGTTCGCTGCCGCGACGGGTAGGAATGTTGAGGTCGGTTCGTACTTGTGCTTGTTGGGGTGTTCGCTCAGTGTGCAACAGTGTGTTGCTCTGTCGATGTCACCGGACCTCCCACTGTGTGAAAGCGGCTGCTGTTTGTGAGAGCCGGGTGGTTGTGTTCGCCTTGTCTACGCTCCATAATAGGAGCCACTCTTC
Source organism: Anabrus simplex (assembly GCF_040414725.1). Lineage (NCBI taxonomy): Eukaryota > Metazoa > Arthropoda > Insecta > Orthoptera > Tettigoniidae > Anabrus > Anabrus simplex. The sequence continues at coordinate 412,892,706 of NC_090268.1, forward strand.
TCTGCTTTACAAGAGCGTTGATAATTTTCTCCGGGGGTATGTGGGGACGGCAGGTGTGTTCGTGGTAATCATCTAGGCCATAGCGGATGATTTTGGCGGGGTGGTGGTGGTGATTATTGTTTTAAGAGGAAGTACAACTAGGCAACCATCCTCTATTTAACACTAATCAGAGAGAAGAAATGGAAGCGGTCCGACACTTCGAAAAATGAAGATATCGGCCAAAGGAAGACAAGGGCCACGAAGGGCGTGAAAATGAAAGACTCCCTAGCCCTCGCAAACCTAATAGCGTCGGGGTCGGAAAAGAACAAGAGTTGACCAAGAGAGGTCGGATAGGACAGATGAAAGTGAGGAGCCTGGCACAAGTAAGTGGAAGCAATGCCAGGACTCAGCTAAGGGCCCCGTGGTCGCCATCCCACGCTCCAAAGTTCAGGGCCCCTCAGGCCCCTTTTAGTCGCCTCTTACGACAGGCAGGGGATACCGTGGGTGTTATTCTACCGCCCCCACCCACAGGGGGAAATTTTGGCGGGGTGTTGGAGCGTAACGCATGGGGACAACTTTTATAGCTGGGGGTGTGCATGCAAGCGGTTAAGCACGGCGCAGTTTTAGACCAAGGCTAAGTAACAATGGTGTCGTTCTTGTTTCGTCCGTCCGTGGGTGTCTGTGGTCGTCGGGATTGTTTTCTCCTTATCCGTCGGAGAGGCGGGAATTGGGGTCATTCACGTGTCTCTTTGCCGTCCGCCGGTTTCACGGTCGTGTTTACCGGGATTCTGTGATTAAAATTGTGCCTGCTGATGATGATTCCAAGCAAAAACTAGTCTTCATTTATTAAGGTTATTAATGATACACGTTATATAATGTGTTGAATGGTGGAACATCCCTCGACTGATTCCTATCATATAGCAGTGGTACTTGTCATATCTTCTCTTCAGGCGCTGCCGGGAGTATTTGGGGCATCGGAGTGCCTGATTTATCAGCGTGGCCCACTATACGCCCAAGAAGTCGACTATTGACATCTTTCGTTTCTATGTTTATCTTTCTTTATCAGTTATGTCATGGCGAATTTTAAAAAAATTATGTTCATAAGAGACGAGTAACTTTGTATCCCGCTTTCTACGAAGGAGGTTATTATTCACATTTAAAATTGCTGCTTTTATTAGGGGATTTTCTTCCGTGTGTTTAAATTCTACGTCAAACTGGAAGTCCCATGGTTATGATCGCAAACCGAAAATAATCAATATTACTGCACGCTATTTTAAATTTTATGTACTAAAAACCTCCTATGGAATATTTCAGTGTGTCCTTTACCTAATAATTCAACTTAACGTGATTGCATCGCATTGTGAAATGAACAACTTGTATTCGAGTGTTTGCACACTAATGCACGTCTTCGTAATTGTACTTCCCTGTTGTTTTGAATTTCCTTTAATTCTTTGGATTGTTTCCTCACATACATTTCATTGCACTCCCTGCAAACACTTCACGTGACGTTTAGATTAGTAATGCTTGCTTTTTTTTTCTTTCTATTTGCTTTACGTCGCACTGACACAGTAGGTCCTACTGCGACTATGGGATAGGAAAGGCCTAGGAATTGGAAGGAAGCGGCCGTGGTCTTATTTAAGGTGTGAAAATGGGAAACCACGGAAAACCATCTTCAGAGCTGCCGACAGTGGGGCTCGAACCTACTATTTCCCGATTACTGGATACTGGCCGCACTTAAGCGACTGCAGCCATCGAGCTCCTGTAATCGAATACACTCATCATGTATGGAACTACTATTCACCCTTATTTTATGCAGAATGTTGATCAAACTTGGTTTGGTGGTCATGACGAGAAACCAAGTCAAATATCATCTTCCAAGTGTTATGAAAATTATGGGACCAAATCACTGAATCAGATAAAGTGTATTTCCCGACCATCAAGGAATAAGAATTGCCTGCATTAGCTTACACAATGATTATTTGGATGGGTTTTCTAGGCAACTAAATTACAAGACTATGCATTTACGTATCATTGCTGAATTTTCTGCCTGAGACCGGTCTCGAAAGCCCAAAATAACTGCCGAGAGGATGCGTCGTGCTGACCACACGGTCCCTCGTAATCTGCAGGCCATCGGGCTGAGCATCGGTCGCTGGGCAGGCCAAAACCCTTTCAAGGGCGTTCAGTGCCGTGGTGTTTGGATTCGTTCTGCCTGAAATCTGATCTAATATCGAATATTCCTTGTCATAGATATTCCATACTTTACTGAATTATGCGCATGGGAAAGGAAGAGTGACGTAGATTCCCGTGAATTTTCTAGGTAAGTCGGACTAACAAGAGACAGCTTCACAACATCCAGCACGAGGACTGGTTATTATAAGGAATCACTGCAGACACGTACCCTCATCAGTGTTCTTACCAACGTGAATATAACCAAGTTCAGAAAGTGATTTCCACAGAACGAGCACTGTGTCGTAGCCAGTACTGTACTTGCTAGAAGAACAATATTGCAGGACGTGGGCATGAGAATATAACAGGGCCTTCCTCTGCAAAATATGGTGTATTAAGACATAGAACGTTTATATTTTAAAGAGTTTTGGATCGTCTGGGGTGCGTCTGTTACTGGTGATGAGATTTTGTTGATATCTACGAGTTCGTTAATGTGGCCTGGTGAATATTTCTGAAGACAGGCATTATATTACATCTTTTCCCAGATTAACTGAGTGGCCAAATGTCATGGGAAGATACTGAATGTGGTGTTAATAACAAGTTGCTTCTCCGCGAGCCCTCAAAAATGCAGCAATACGGCATTTCATCAACTCTAGAAGGTTCTGGAATCGTTCGGGGGTGAACTGGACCCACGCATCTTGCACTGCTACACACAATTGATCTTGTGGAGTTGGGGCGGGTTTCATGGAGCGTACACCAGCAGCGACAGTATCCCAAAGATGCTCGATTGGATTAAGATAAGGGGATTTGGAGGGCCAATACATGGTCGTAAATTCACTCGAGTGCTCCTCTAACCACCTCAAAAGTGTGACATGGCGAATTATCCTGTTCAAACATGGCATCTTCCTTCATGGTATTCCAAGGCCAGAAATGGATGCAGGTGATCTGAAAGGATTCCGCAGAACGTGCACCTTTCAGCGGTCCGTGCGGCCAGAAAATAGGGCCAAATTGCGACCTTGAGAACGCCGCCCAGACCAGAACTGAACCACCTCCCGCCTGGACATAACTTTGGGCATACGCCACACTCTCGCGTGTCCATCAGCTCGATACAACTGGAACCGGAATTAATCGTACCATACAACACGCTGCCACTGCTCCAATGTCCACTGCTTTTGTTCGCGGGCCCATGCAAGTCGTTGAGCTCTGCATGGAGGTGTCAGTATAGGGACACGAGCAGGGTCGTCAAGTCGTCGGCTGGTGTTGCCTATGCGGTGCAGCTGCCTCTTTACAGTTCTAGTAGAAATGGGTTCCTGACTCCCAACACGCAACTGGGCGATGATCTGACTGACATTAACCCCTCGAGCGCTCAGTATGGTTCTGCGGAGGCGTTGTGTCGTCCGTTTTTTAAACACCTGTGGTCTTCCCGTGCGGCGGTTTACGCTGGTGGTAACATTCTCTCTGAGATATTGAAGATCCACTCTCAAAACTGTTGACTCGGAAACGCGAATTCGCGTGTAATCTCCGCAATGCCATGACGCATGCTCGTGCGCCGATAATTATCCCACGTTCAAAGTCGGTTAATTCGCAACGTGTGTCCACTTTCATGTCGCTGCTAGCCGCAACGCTCGGGGGTAATAGACGGCTATTTTGTAATGGGACACTCTTCCCGTGTCTTTGACAACTCAGCGTACATTTAAATTGAATACTCAAATCACCAGGAATTATTTTAAAGGTTCTTACCCCCCTTATGTGCAGGAACACAGACATTGAATCATCTGATGACTATGTCTTCTCATAATACCATTGAATAATGCGCGTAATGCCAGTAACTATTATCTCATAAATAATCCGATATACTATGTAATTAGGCTAAAAATAGTGCTGTTTCCTTCAAATTGGGTCATTGTGGCATTGTTTAGCTTTACCAAGGATAAATATTTACATTTATAAGTAAGTATATTAAAACAAGGTAAGTACTAACTGCACAAAGTATAATAAATTTGGTTACTCATCTTATTGTTGTGGCGTCATACGATAGTAGATTAACCAACCAGTCCACCGAGGCTTCACCACCCCTTCATATGGATTTGTTTCATGGTGTACACAGCAAAGAGTTCACCAGTGTTGGCTATTACCATCCTCATGATCACCTGAAACTGAAATGCATTTGTTAATGACATCTCCAACAATTCACAGGTCTCTGATAACCACGTAGGATATTATTCAATAAAAGATACTCGTCTTAATTGACATATGCACATAATTCTAAGGATCTTACAGTATTTGGAATTTAAACTAAACCTTATTCTAACACATTGTCAAATCAATTCAAATAACTTGTATCAGTACGGCACTCCGCATCACTAATATCTTTCTACATCTCATATCTTCTTGCGTCTCAACAGATACACATTAGACAGCTCATAATGTTGAATAGTTTCACCATCTTACAGTATTCAGTATCACTCTTCACTCGCTTTGCATTTGAAACTTCATCAAGAGTGGACATTGTCGTGTTCGAGTGGCATATTCGGAACTAACATTACTCGAGTTCACAACGCTCAAAAATACTTTTGTCCTTGTAACAAAGCCTGTACTTGCATTGCTCACTTTTAATTATGATATTCACACTCAGCATCACAAATCGTAAGATAAACTTTATGTTACTATCCGTCGTCTAAATGCTACCGGCGACCAATATGTCACTATTTAAAATCATAAAGCTGGTCTGTACCACATACAATTAAACAGTGTTGCATATCCAACGAAAACACAAGACGAAGTAGCCTCCGATGTCGTCTTGCTGATTGGCGCTGAAGCAATTACCGCGGTAGTCTTCAAGAGATGACTACTTAACTGATCATAATCTTCGGAATCAACACACTTAGACTTCAAAATTTAACTTCGAGGGCTCGATATCTGTTTTCCAGGGTGATGATCCAATCGATCCTCGGCTACGAAAGACCACAATATACTTACGTTAACTTGCGCAAGCACGTTATTCAGTATGAACATTAAACAATGATAACAACAACCAATTCCACTACAATAAACAGTATGAGAATTCATACACCTAAATAGGAGCATTATTTCGCTGATGTACTGCGATTAATGTATCAAATTATATTCATTTGTATATAGTATCTCTTCTATTAAACTGAATTTCTTGGGTAGCAACATAAACAGTAAATCATTAAAATTCGGAATGACATTACACCCAAACTTGAGCAAGCTAGTTGATTTGTGATTTGAGTACCTTATGAAAAAATACCGAAGGAAAAAATCATATATCGTATGAAACCCATTATAGTAAGTTGAGTTAATCTTGCAAGGGAGAATCGCGGCCTGAATTTGAACGAATTTTTCACCTTTGGAATATTGTGGTTCACGGTCAGTATGTGGAATGTTTCTTCTGATACAGCAATCAAACGCTGGGGTGGAGGGGCTCTATAATCCAGCACTCGAATATACGTTTTACAATACTATTGTGGACCGTTGGTTGTATATATTACAAAACTCCCCAGCCCAGCTTTCGACCACTGTACCACGAACTGCGGACCGATACAAATGTTGAAGTTACACACACTATCATAGAACTTTTATCGTCCTAACCTGAAAGTTCCCTGTCGACAGCTCCACAACGCATCCACGTAAGTTTATTCAATCTTATCCCGTCCTCTAAACAGTAATCTACTATTGCTTCAGTCGTGTGGACACATTTTCTAGAAACAATGTACAGTATTTTTACTAGACGAGTCATTATATTATCAGATCATGTTTGACGGCTGCTTGTATTTATATAAACTCGCTCATTTTGGTCAAGTTAATTATTAGCATCTGATAACATTCCTTAACGGCAAGAAAGAAAAACAGTATGCCAGTTTCCTCGGATACGAATTGACATTGTTGAAACTTCAATATAGTATCATATAGGCTATATTGTTGTACAATTTAGATCACTTCTGCGGCTCTCACAAAGGATCAATGTTATCAAATGGGGTTCAGAAGGAAGAGAATTTTCCGGGGCAGTGACCAATTGCACCCTCTAAATAGGCTAAACATTACGGATTTGTTAAAAAACGCACCTCATGTGTGCTAAAGATAGCTTCACCTTTTCCGTGGGAAGTACGTAATTGTGCATGTCTTATATTCTCCGCCATCTACCGATTGCCACTGAAATATTTCTAACTTATCGTTGATTTGTTGGATAGAAGACATTCTAAACCTTCAATTAGCACAAATTTTACCCGACTATGTGTGTCATTTTAGAATTGCTTATACTATGGGCATTAAAATATCACAAGGTCAAATATCGTAAAAAGCATGGCTCTACTTGCGCAATCATTACTTCTCTCATAGACACCTTTATGTAGCTTTCCCTAGAGTGATCAGGTTTTCTAATATTTTGTGCCCATTACGGAAAGCGGAAAACAAGCCGTCAAGGATGACTATCGTTTCTCCCAATGATGTTTGTAAGGAAGTGTGGTAATCTATTGTCTCCAAGAAATTCTGTGTTAATGAATTAACGTTTGTGAAATAATGTTTCAAGTAAATGTATATATCAAAAGGATTTAGTGAAAAGCATTTGTATAGCCCGTACGTCCATTGTATTGGACAGATTGCTTCAGTTTTTCATTCTCTCCGGAATTACCTGCCTGTGAACCTTCAGACATTGATAGGTCTCTTAGTTCGGCCAACTTTAAATAAGCCTAAAATGAAATCATTAAATGATCACTCCAGTAATAGCAGTCGAAGGCTCATCCTGGACTGTAACACGTTCTCCACTTAGCGGCTTTCGCACAATTAAGCAGTAATAGCTTTATGTAAGGATATCGGCGAAACTAAACGATGACAGCGACTAGAGATAAAGCTGCAGTTTCAACCAAACTTGGTACACGTAAGACTATCTGGAGGGAAAAGCACTGTAGAGTAAGACACACCTAGCTCCCCTTGAGTGGAGTGGGGAGGAAGTGACATGTATACATCATCGAAAATAATCTATATGAATGTTGAATCCATAGTTTTCCGGGGTCACTGCGATGAATCATACTATTAGTCACCACTGACCTGCATTTAGGACAGTCGCCCAGGTTGCAGATTCCCTATCTGTTATTTTCCTAGCCTTTTCTTAAATGATTGCAAAGAAATTGGATATTTATTGAACATCTCCCTTGGTAAATTATTCCAAACCCTAACTCCCCTTCGTATAAACGAATATTTACCTCCAATTTGTCCTCTTGAATTCCATCTTTATCTTCATAGTGTGATCTTTCCTACTTTTAAAGGCATCACTCAAACTTATTCGTCTACCGATGTCATTCGACGCCATCTCTCCACTGACAGTTCGGAACATACCACTTAGTCGATCGGCTCGTCTTTTTTCTCCCACGTCTTCCCAGCCCAAAATTTGCAACATTTCTTTTAACGCGACTTTTTTGCCGGAAATCATCCAGAACAATTCGAGCTGCTTTTATTTGTATTTTTTCCAGTTCATGAATCAAGTAATCCTAGTGAAGATCCTAGTGGAGCCATATTCTAATTGGGGTCTTACCAGACACTTATACGCCCTCTCCTTTACATCATTACTACAACCCCTAATACCATCATATCCATGTGCATAAATCTGTACCCTTTATTTACAATCATATTTATGTGATTACCCCAGTGAAGACCGCGCCATCAATGCAGTAATTAAAACAGAAAGCACTTTTCCTATTTGTGAAACTCACACACTGAATTGCAACCCCATTGACTACTGTCCATCTCACAACATTATCGAGGTCATTTTGCAGTTGCTCACAATGATTTAACTCATTTATTACTCTGTACAGTATAACATCTTCTGCACGCACTAATAAATAAGTTAGAAGATTGTGAGTAACTGCAAACTGAACTTGATAATGGTGTGAGATGGACAATGAGAGGGGGATGAATAGTGACACTTCGGATGACGTCACTCTGAAACGACTGGCTGTCCATCACGGAGCTTCTAGATGAGTCTTTCATTGCCTCCGCTTGATTTTCATATTCTTACTTCCTTGGTCTGTTCTTGTCTTATGGCTGGTGGTCACATGATTTGCGTCACGAAGTTAGAGATACAAGATGCGTGGCGTGATATTATCTAGCTACAGTGCAGGCTGTGACTGAGAGACGTACACAAAGGGTGATCAAAAAATAAGGTTACAAAGCCTGCAGTGAAACGTGCACATTGCATTTCATACAACAATTGCAGCCAACTGATAGAATATGCATTAGGTTAATTTACGACATAATTTCCAAATCAGTTTAGGCAGTTTTCGCTTTGTCGGATGAGTCTGAATATGCCCTCCTGGAAAAAATTCTGTCCTTGCGTATTCAGCCACGTTGTCACGAAGTGTTTCACCTCCTGTTCTCCTGAATCAGCTCTTCCGCGCGATCTGTGTTCAAGTCTGTTCATGCCGTAATGGTTCGAGCACTGTGATCCTCGTCGGCGACATTCTCTCTACCGGCCGCTTCGACAACATTCTGCGACTTTCTTACGAGACATTACAGTCTCTCCGTACACCTCTTCCAGCTGCGGATGAATTTCAGCCGCAGTTACATGTTTCGCACAGAGAAATCGAATACCTGAAAAGAGTTCTTCGCCATTAGTGTTTACCTACAACTAGCGCTGTAGGTGGCAGGTAGCGGAAACTGCACAGTTGACAATGGCGTGTATTGTAATTACCGCACACTAGTAATTTCTTTCCAACAGACCAAACTCCAGGAATATCGGCCTTGTAACCTTAGTTTTCGATCATCGCTTGTACAAGGCTCTTTATAAAGAAGTCCTCATCTCGTCATACTGTAAAGAGCTGATTATTTCATTCGTGGTAGTTTCCTAGGCCCTGAGTAAGATTTCCCCTTTCAGTTCACCGAATTCGACTTATTTTTGTCGACTTCAAATTCATGTCCCTTTAAAACGATTCTCTAGATGCAAACAATGGGTGAAGGGCATATTTATGATCATTTTTACTTTCTCTAAGGGGAGAATGACACCATCGGCTTTTTTTTAAATATTCTGACCCCGAATGCACTGGTTCGCTTGGGCAGTGAATTCTTTCATGAACACATTTCTCATAGATAATTCCTTCCTTTCTCGTTACCTTATTTATACCACGGATTCCCGACATACCGTTGAATTTTCCCTTTGATTTCAAAAGATTGCAATTTCCTGTGAAAATCAGCCTTGCTATGATAAGCAACAAGTCACAAGGGCAAACGTTGAGCAAAGCTGGCATAGATTTAAGTAAGGGTTGCTTTTCCCATGGGCAGCTATACGTCGCATGTTCACGAGCGAGGGATGCCACTGGCGTTGTTGTTTTAGCCCAAGGGAATTGTACACCAAACATTGCATATAAAGACATTTTTAAATGGGGTTGAAATATTGTATTGTGAATAATATGAATAAAATTGAATTTCAAATTGCTTTTTGATTTTCGAAATTTAGGTTTCCTGCACCTCACTTCTACGCTTCATTTTACATTATCAGATGGCAGATGGAACCGGAACACTGCTGAGAAATATACGGCTGAGTCGTAATTAATTTTGTTCGGTAAACACCAAATGGTTCACCAGAGATCTCTCACAATCCAGCTTTAAAAGACATTTTCCACGGTTATGAACGTCGTTTGACCTCAAGCAGACGTCCGTTTTTACCATATCTCGCCAGCGTTTTTGACTTTCACATGTCTTAGAGCTGGCGGGTCATCGGAAAATGTGTGAAGCCGAATAGTGTCATGTAACAAGCTGTGAGACGCAATGTTACCCAGCAATCGTACCTTGAGATACTATGGCCATCCATCAATATTTCACGTCACAACCTGCACGGTTGCTAGGTAGCATCGCGACACACATTTTATTGAAATATACATCTTTTTATAATCATTTGATTTTCCCAAAGGGAATATTCTTTCAATTTCCTTTTGGTCGTCCAGGTTGGCTGTTGTTGTTTACATCACGTGGAAGGCGAGGGTGATGAGTGTGCGACGTGCTGCAGGTAGAACATGGCCATACCATCAGAGGCGCCTTCCCCGCATTTTCTCTGTAATTGGCGCGACGCCCACTGAAATGGGCGCAGCAACCGACCCTGTGAATGACACTTACACGCCATTCATCACAGAGGCTGGCTGCATAACGAATAGCGATATTAGCATTGTCCATAATTCAGCCACTTTGATATTGTCAAAGCCAAAGATGAATCTGAGACAGGCCAATGAACGTAACACATTTTTGCCAGCCCATACCATAAGATCTCATGCACTGTAAACACTTTGTCTCATCAAAAATAGTTCAAAGTTTCGATATCAGTATGAAACATCATCTATACAGGGTGGTCGGAAACAACCTGAACCAGGTACAGACACCGCCGTAAGTATTCGTACACCTGTGCTGACGGACGGTGTGTAGGACTGAGTCTGCTGCTGTACGATTCTTGTTGGGGTTAGAATGATAGATCTGATTCTATAACAAAACAATACATTCCGTTCTTTTCATACATCTAATATTCGAACTAAACGACTATACAATATTTGGTATTAGAGAATTAATATCAAGAAGCATAAAAAGCTATCGTGTCAAAAGTATTCGTACACGTGCTCTGTTGTGAACAAACTGAATGCAGTCTCTCTCCAGGTTTTCAAAACGTTGTTCGGTTTCCTTTCGCTTTAATGACAGCTTGAAGACGCCGTGACATTGAATCGACGAGTATTTTCATTACCTCGTGGGAAATAGAGGCCCCTTCATCTTGCAAAGACAGACTTGTATTATGGACGGTATGCTTGGGATCATTGTCTGGTTGGAACCCGAAGTCATCTTGGAGGTTTTTTATGTTCGGTACTGGCAGCCAGATTTGTTTTCAAAATGTCAATATACATTTTGTAATCCATTATACCGTCTATGATATGCAGATTTCCTGCTCCGGCAGCACTCATGCATCCCAAAATCATTACATTTTACCTCCGTGTTTCACTGTCGGACACAGGTTTTTGGGCACTAGCTCAGTATTCTTTTTCCGCCATACCATTTGTGGTCCATCTGACGCACATAAATTAACCTTTCTTTCATCGGAGAAAATAACTTTATTCCAAAACACGGGTGATACGTCGACGTATCGTTCTACGAAAACAAATCTTCCGATTCGCTTCAAAAACATAAAAATCTTCCAAGCAACTAGACCATTGTACCCTTTGTGTTTAAAAGCACGGCGTACTGTGCTTTCGGATCCCGCAATATCTTGATTGGATAGCTCTACCACTATCTTTGGAGCACGTAATCTTGAATCTTTCTTAATCAGACCCACCACTTTATGCTTGTCTCTGGCAGTCAGTTTGTCTGGACGTCCACTTCTTGGCATGTTTTGCACAGGGTTACTAACACAGACCGCACTGTCGATCGGGGTCTCCTAACAAGCACTGAGATCTCCTGTAAAGATGTATACTGACTGTGGAATCTAATGAAAAGCTTACGCCCCACTTCATTGATTTCTTTTCCCTTACGACTCATACTGACACCGCTTTTCAATCGCACATACAAACACAGCTGCAGTAGATCTCGGAAAGAATAACTGCTTGTCGGACGAGTTTTCGTCGTATGGAAACTGCGCTTACAACACTGTTTACTGAATGCTTTCATGTCTGTACGAATACTTATGACACGATATCTGTTTGCGTTTCTTGATAAGATGTCTTTAATACTAGAGAATGTATAACGATTGTGTTGATGCCTAATTGTATAAAAGTATAGGAATGTACGAAGCATGGTTTTTAAGTAAGCACCGTTTTTAAATATGGCCACTGCAGCAATTCGATCGTCATTCAGGGCATGCGCGTTCATTATGTACATCTGCAGGCTAGACACAAACGCCATTAAGGAAGCATTCGCCTCTATTTACGTTTGTTTCTGCGTATTGAAAGTGCCTCTGACAATTAACGGTACCACCGAGTGGGGAGTACGCGCTATAATTCTATTTTTAAAGCTTTTGAGGTTCATCGGCAAATTAGTGAAGGGTATGGAGAACACACTATGAGCAAAGAAATGGTAAGAAAATGGGTTAAAGCATTTAAGGAAAGCCGTACTAATGTGGATGACCGTCCGTCAATACTGAAGACTTGGTGCAAAAAATTGATGCAAAGTTTCGAGAAAACAGATGCTTTACGATTTCGCCATTAAGTTATGAGCTGCCTGAAATTTCAAGGAATCCTATTAATGAAATTGTGTCAAGACATTTATATTATCGGTAGTTGTGCTCACGCAATCCAAAACAAACGGCTTGTCATGCTCACAAGCGGGGATTCTTTTGCTTCATGACATTGTGCGACCTCACACGGCTAATCGAACCTGAGACCTCATCGCTTCATTTGGTTGAGGACAATTTGATCATCCTCCTCTTTTCTAGTGACTACCACTTGTTCCTGCGCCTGAAAAAGCTTTAGAGAGTCAGTGCCACGACGATGAAGACCTAGCAACGACCGCGAGGCAGTGGTTGGCATTTTAGGCGGCAGATTTCTATGAGGATGGAATTCAGAAGGTGGCTTCACGATATGACAGTTGCCTTAATATGCTTGGAACTTACGTTGACAAATAATATAAAGCACATGCTTACATGTAAATAAATGGATTGTTTAAAGATTGCATTACTTTTTTCTAAGTATATCAAAACGGTTCTTTCTCAAAGAAACACGCCTCGTATTATTTTGTAATACCATCAGTCCTATTACTCTAGTCCCAATAAGAATCGCATTGCAGCTGACTCAATGCTACACACCGTTCGTCAGCGCAGGTGTGCGAATACTTATGATATTAACTGTATATGAGCGTTAGAGGGTTGGTCATACTGATAAATAATTTGAAAAAATAATCGATATCTCGTGCTGTTGTCATTTTATCAACTGCTGACTTTAACCCATCAGGTCGCCTCTTGGAATTCAAATGGACTTTGCGAGCCGGTGTTACTAATTATTCTGCATGTGGCTTAACACCAGCATGAGAGCACCAATGGAAGAATAAAAACTTTGCCAGGGGAATGATTTGAACATGGGCTTCCGAGATTACAGCATCGCGCTGAAACCCATGGAGTGTTTGTGTTTGACGCTGATTTCTCGATATGGCTCTCATGCAGATTTAGCAACATCGCCTCGGATGGCCTATTTGAATTCACCCGCGAAGCGATCTGTTTGGCTAACTTCAGAAGCTAGCAAAATAGCAACAGCGCGAGATATCGAATAATTTTTTTCAAATTATTTATCAGTATGACCAACCTTCTAACAGTGAAATACACGGTTCGATCTCCGTGTATAGGCATTATATAGGGGACGGATTTCTATAATAAATCATATTTTTCCTCAATATTATATCATGTAGTCTTGGATTTTCAACACGTTTCCAAGCACGATAATCAAAATTAAATAGGTTTTATTGGGCATATAAATGAATATTTAAGCTTTTTTTTACTTTTCTAGCATATTTTGAACAAAATCTCAATACAAGGAGATATTTTGGTAATTTTCTTTATTTTCCATGATAGACTGGAACATACTTCTACAGAAGAACCATTTGAATGTAGTGTATGGAATGTTTGTAGCAGGTTAAGAGCTATTGTCTGCTGCTTGGGAAAATTCCTGGAAACCGGACTATTGTTTTCACGGATGCAAAGGCAATTCTGTAGTTTGCAGATTTCCAGGAAATTTCTCGAATTGACTTAAGTCTCTTCAAGTATGCTCCCGTTACGTCATGTGAAGCCGAAAGAAGTTTTCTTCACTATAAGACGATACTCAGCGGCAAAGGACGGGTTTCTCATTCAACAGCCCTAAGATTAATGTGGCCATAAATTGCAACAATCCTGATAATGGCGACTAGATCAGGCATGAAATCTTCGTTCAAATAACACATATTTTGTGTATTGTATGATGTAAAAGTGATTGAATATAGAATATTGAAAGTAACTGTAGTGTTTATGTCTTCCAAAGAGTCAATCCTTCCATAGGAGCATGAAGTATAACCTCAAAGAGTTCATGAACTATTCAGCATTATAGTTGATTTTTAGGTTAAGGATTTCGAAGAACTAAAACTGCCTATAACTCTACATTAATTGCAGCCTGGAACAATCATTGTTTGTTTGCTGGTAAAACAACATCTCTCTGGTAGCTCATTTTGTAAAACATCTACGGAAGACAATTAATACTAATTTATTAACCATATTTACAACAAATACTTAAGAAGTTCAGACACACAATAGCGCGGCGATCATTGCTAACTGCGCGATAAGCGAAACATAGTAGCTCAAGTTCAAATCTACAATCGACCATTGTTGCCAAGGTTAGTACAACAATCTCTCCAGCCCACTGTTAACGGTGTCGAACAGAGCAGCCAAGCGGAACACACAGAAACCACTTTAATAATACAAATACCACAACAAATAAAATAAGAACAATTGTACAAATAAACATATAAGAAAGTCACTGTCCCAACAATCGTAATAAAAGTGTCTCTGTATGTAATGTATATGCTGTTCATTAAGTCATATATTTACGATGTTTAGGTCATAAATGGATACATATTTAGTATATTTTTATGACAAAGATATCCGCCAATTTGTCCTCATGGGCAAACTCCTCATCGAATAAATTTATATATCCTGGCATATCCTGGCTTATCCTTTTTCGCCCCCACCGTCCAGCGCAAGAGGTGTGTTGGCAAAGCGAAGCCATTCAGTCTGACAGATCCTAACAGGGTGTGGCATGTCACTCGCTTTAATGAACATTACCTAAGCGCCTATCTTGTGAGCGACGAACGGTATGCCGTACATTGAACTCTTCAATTCGAATGGACACATTCGTATCAATACCTGCAAACTTGGGCTCCGAATGTTATTGATCAACTCTCTGAGCTACTCAGTATAGCGATATATCTTAAGCTCCACGTCGATGCAAGTATTGCCACCAAATTCTTTTTTGTCAAATGTGTATGCTTATTGAGTATGCTTTGAAAATTAGTCTTTCTAAAACTAAATTGATGTCAGTAGGTAAGAAATCCAAGAGAATTGAATGTCGTATGGGTAATACAAAGGTGGGACACGTAGATAATTTCAAGTATTTAGGATGTGTGTACCCCCGGGATGGTAATATAGTGAGTGGGATTGAACAAGGTGCAGTAAAGCTAATGCAGTTAGCTCGCAATTGCGATCAACAGTATTATGTAAGAAGGAAGTCAGCTCCTA
This sequence comes from Anabrus simplex, assembly GCF_040414725.1. NCBI lineage: Eukaryota > Metazoa > Arthropoda > Insecta > Orthoptera > Tettigoniidae > Anabrus > Anabrus simplex. The sequence goes on from NC_090268.1 coordinate 412,908,085, forward strand.
GACGAAACTATCTTTACATCCGTCTGTTTTCAGACCAACTTCGCTTTACGGGAGCGAAAGCTGGGTTGGCTCAGGGTATCTCATTCATAAGTAACAGACATGGAAAATAGCGAGAAGGGTTGCTGGTATAAACAGGTGAGAACAATGGCAGGAGGGTATTCGGTTTGAGGAGATAAAGGCTAAGTTAGGAATGAACTCGATGGATGAAGCTGTAAGCATAAAATGGCTACGGTGGTGGGGTCAGGTGAGGCGAATGGAGGAGGATAGGTTACCTAGGAGAATAATGGACTCTGTTATGGAGGGTAAGAGAAGTAGAGGGAGACCCAGACGGTGATGGTTAGACTCAGTTTCTAACGATTTAAAGATAAAAGATATAGAACTAAGTGAGACCACAGCACTAATTGCAAATAGACGATTGTGGCGACGTTAGTAAAGTCACAGAGGCTTGCAGACTGAACGCTGAAGGATATAACGGTGTATAATGATGATGTATGTATGTCAGATGTGGACTAAGTTGAGTTTCTATCAGAGATAAAACTGAATGATAACCGGGTTTTCCTTTCTGCTTTTATATTTCAAAGCTTAGCTGAAATGGACTATTCCCCCTCAATCACTTTTCTCACATTAAACACGAGGTTACTGATCGAGATATCGGACTCTGCTTTTTCCCCATGGGTAGATCTGATTTTACTCTGAAGATAACACAAAGGAACTCATTTCTGTAGCGTTGGAGTCATCCCCGGTTGTGGAGAGTGCATGACAACAAGAAAGTCGCAATTTCATTTTGTTTACTTGAGGGGAAAGAACGCGTCAAAGTCGAATATGAACACGGCAGTGAAGTGTGAATAAACTTTATGCCAGGGACACAATAGGCAAGTACAACGCTGTTAATAACAAGGCCCGTATAGGTCTCCCAAGGGCCACGACTCCGTAAAAGGGATGTTGCGAAATTATCGATATGAGAAAATATCGATATTTTTCTGTCGATATTCATTACTCGAGTATCGGTACTTTATTTCAATAGTTTTAGGTAATGATTCTGTTTAATGATAGTACTGATATCGGAAAGATCCTTCGGAAATATTAAGGAATATAGGTATTAAACGAACAATGGGTACATTTTTTTATGTGTTACTTCCCAATTTATGAGTTGCCGAACATTGCAAGTATACCACTGTGGTATTACCACATCAACAGCTTTGAAAATAAAAATGAACAGTCGGTGTTAAACTGGGTTGTAAAGCTGCTTGCGAATAATTGTGTTAATCCCTTGGCCACTAATATTGATACATCTAGGAGGATGCTGTGGAGGAGCTCCCAGATTTCGCGGATGTTTCACGCAAAGATTTAGTCTTCTTCTTATTCTTTATCCGGTTACATTCCAGGGTCGGTTTTTCCCCTCGGACTCAGCGAGGGATCCCACCTCTACCGCCTCAAGGGCAGTGTCCTGGAGCTTCAGACTCTGGGTCGGGAGATACAACTGGGGAGGATGATCATTACCTCCATTCTAATTGGTTATCGGCTTATTGTAAAGATTGACTTTTCCAATTAGTTTTGCTGTGGCCAAGTAGTATAGGCCTTTGACCTCTGTATACATGTTTCTTGACGGGTAATCTTATTAAGTAAGCTGGATCTTAGTATATCTCAACGTCCCTACTGTTACCAAGAGAGATACACTGCTGAGGAGTCAGGTTTGGAACTTTCCTCACTACTTGTGGGTGGAAAAGGTTGGCATAATTCCTCCTCACCCGAGGCTGAGTTGCATTTCCGGCTTGTCCACGGTTTATCTCAAGCTTACGAGCTCCAGTACTGTTTCAAAGCTGTAAGAGTTTTTAGAGAAACCTTGCTCTTCTAAGTACTGTGATTAAATCAAAGCCTATTAATTAGAGAAGAATGGAATACAATTTCTTGAATTTTTGTTAGTTTAACTTATACTTTGAATATTGCTTGTCTGCCCATTCACTCAAGGCGCTTCCTATTCCTCTGTGAGCCATGGAAACACGGTAATAATAATAATAATAATAATAATAATAATAATAATAATAATAATAATAATAATAATAATAATAATAATAATAATAATAATATTAATAATTTTGAATCTCTTAATTATCTTGTTTTTCTTGGAAATGCCGTGATTCCAAAGTTAGATTTGGCCTACATCAACATAATTTCGATTCCTTGTATATTTGGAAGGAAAAAAGCACATTTTTGTAATATCGGCATATCGATTCCCTCGTTAAATGTCGATATCGCACGAAACATCTGAACGTCCCTACTGTTACCAAGACAGATACATTGCCGAGGAGTCAGGTTTGGAACTTTCCTCACTACTTGTGGGTGGAAAAGGTTGGCATAATTCCTTCTCACCCGAGGCTGAGTTGGATTTCCGGCTTGTCCACGGTTTATCTCAAGCTTACGAGCTCCAGTACTGTTTCAAAGTTGTTTTGCATATCGGAACGTCCCTACTCGTACCAAGACTGATGCACTGTTGAGGGGTCAGGTTTGGAATTTCCCTCACTACTTGTGGGTGGAAAGGGTTGGCATAATTCCTCACCTGAGGTTGAGTTAGATTTCCGGATTGTTCACGGTTTTTAATTCTTACCTGAGGATAGGAGTGGGGTTAAACTCATCCCCACGAGGTCAAGCGGGAGGCTGGTTAATCTAAAATGAAGTGATTCGGTTCACTCTTATGAATGCTCAACCCGAGTTTTTCTAGAAGTTTTGACAATAATTGAATTAGGCTATGTTTCTTAAATATATTTTGAACTATTTACAAAGTTACTGCAAAATAATGCAAGGAAATTATTAACAAAATTTGCTCTCGCCTCTTTCACCTGAAATGAACAAGTGTGTGATCAATTTGTACAGATTCATTCACTGCAAGCTTGTCTTCTTCATCCATAAAAACGTCAGATTTATCACCATCCCCGACAATATCTAAAATATTACGTTTTCATTGCACCTGAGCGCAGGCATGGAAGAAGACAGAAGATAGCTATCGACAGTGAAGAGAGGGCATACAAAGTGATGAATCGATTGTCTTCGTAAGGTACTGTCAGATACCGTGCCTTCACGATGTGTAAGACCGGGGAATGCAAGCAGTTCTGCGCTAAAAATGATGCAACGTGAAGTTACGCCAGTCACCGCTAGGATGACGTTGTACCGCCCTAGCTTCAGTATTCGCATCTGTTTAAGTCAATAGTGACCTTGCAAATAGTGGTTATTTTAATGGTTATTATAATAAAATGGTTCATTGCGTTATTCCGTTTTTTACATCTCGTGAGAGAAAGCGTAAATCCATTCTGTTCCATACCTTTCCTGTTAATCCAGTCTAAGAAATAAGTGGATTTCAGCTTCTTCTCGACAAAATGATAAATCAGATACTGTATGGTCTCCCTCGGAAAGGTCGACGGTTTGTAGTAGGCATTTTAGAGAAGACAGTTTTAAGGAGAGCACAACTAGAAGGTTTCTGCTGCCTAACATTTAATTTATTTCCAAAGAGTCTATGCAGAGCTCACCTCCAACTTAGACCCTGTACTGTTAGTAGTGAACAAATCAATCTAATTTACAATTACAAGTAATAAACATGCTGTGATAGGTACAGTGGCCCTCCACGCAATGATCACTGCGCGTTGGAGTCTGGTGGTTACCACATATTCGGCGCTTGCCAGGAATCGTGAGGCTACTCACGAAATTAAAGGGATTTTGGAATAATCGGAATAATTGCTCCCACCAGTAGTGCTAACCGCTGGATGGGGCCTGGTGATAATAATTATTACGAATCCTGATTAGGTTCCGTAACATGGAAAGGAAAAGATTAATCTACTGCCTAACACCGTTCCTTCAGTACTCAGCAGAAACAAGTGACAGGTACAGCTAGGAAACCTCCAAGGCGGCGACAGATTCAAGCACGTCCTTGCTGTAATCGAAACACACTGTGGGTGGGGGACGCAGACGAAGAATACACACACGATATCCCCTGCCTGTCGTTGGAGGGGACTAAAAGGGGTGACCAAGGAATGATGACATTAGAACCATGAGACTACTTGTGTACCATGACGTGAGGAACAACTTGGGTCGACGTTAATTGTGATTAGTACCACCATGAGAGGAACACCATGGATGTACGTTACTAAGTGTAGTACCCTTATGTGTGGAACACCACAGGTCTGGACGTTGCCTGTGGTTAGTACCAATTTGTGCATTCTACCGAGGTGGTAGTGGTTGGAAGGGGGGGGGGGGCGTGCTCTCGGCTGCGCGGACTAATGTCCATGCGAGAAAAGGTGCCGTACGCTGCGCTGGAATGTGTCGGTTCTCCTGTATTCAGAATAGGTCTGCGGTTTCCCGTGAGTAGTACCACTATATGAAGAACACCACGGGTCTACGTTGCCTTTGATTAGTACCACTATGTGAGGAACACCACGGATTTGGCTGTTGCTCGTGATTAGTATCACTGTGTGAGGAACACCATGGGTCAGCGCTACCAACGAGTGGTGCCACTATATGAAATACACCACGGGTCTACGTTGCCTCTGAGTATTACCACTAGTGAGGAACACCACGGATTAGGCTGTTGCCCGTGATTAGTACCACAGTGTGAGGAACACCATGAGTCTGCCTTACCTATGAGTAGTGCTATTATGTGAGGAACACCATGGATCTGTCTTGCCTTGTAGGTGGTACCATGATGTGTGATACGTCGTGGGTTTGTATTACCTATGATTAGTACCACCATGTGAGCGGCACCAAAAGTATACGTGGCCTCTGATTAGTTCCACTATTTGAGGAACACCACGGGAATACCATCGCCCGTGATTAGTCACACAATGAGAGGAACACCATGGGTCCGCGCTGACGAATGGTGCCCTTACGTGAGGAGCACCATGGGTCTGTGTTGCCTGCGAGTTGTGTCATTATGTGTGACATACCAAGGATCTGCATTATCTGTAATTAGCACCACCATGCGAGGAACAAATGCTTCTGCTTTGCCAGAGATGAGCACTATTACGAGGGGCTGGTGGCCTGGAATTTGGACCCCCTTTTTTTTAACAAGCATCATCTCAGAATAGAAGGCATTGTGGATTTGATCCAATGATTGTTTTGGATTTATGGTTATTTTTGCGTTATCATTTGTTTTATATTTTAGTCAGTGGATACATTTTGAAGTTTTAATTATTATTTCATTTCACTGTACCAGGTACCATTAGGGGCCGATGGCCTAGTTGTTAGGCCCTTTTAAACAACAAACGTCATCATTATCAGCAGTAATTGAAAACCCCGTTGAAGGTAAAGTATTAACTTACACGTTTGTTTTCATTGCAGTGTGTTTTTATCTAAACACGAGTATTTTTAGCAAGTTCGTTTTGTTTCAGAATCTCTAGCTACTAAACCCAACATAGCCAGAACAATGGTAACAGGCTATCTGGTGCGCGTATAAGCACGGCCCTCAACCTCATGCGTTTTCAAGATCGTCGAGGCCTGAGGTAACCTAAAACATCATTCATTTGTGGCGTTATTAGAGCGAGTTATGCAATTCATATCGCGTGCCGTCGAGTATCTACTTCGAAAGAACTTCCTCACAAACTTTGCAATTGTATTAAAAGACAAGTTCTTTCAAACAATTCAGTGTGACAAATGCAAAGACTATGAACTTCCTCTTATACTTCTGCAAACATTCATGAGATCGCATCTGGATATCCTATTCTTTAATCGCACAAGCAGGGATGAAGGATTAGTATTATTATTATTATTATTATTATTATTATTATTATTATTATTATTATTATTATTATTATTATTATTAAAATCTAACAGTCGTATGGGTCAACAAATATTCTCTTAGGATTACAACCATCAACACTGTTTTTAACATAATGGCTTTGATATTTTATAGCGATTATAACTCAAGGAATGTAAGAGTTTTGCAACTTCACAATAAGCCTCTCAACAGGAAAACACTGAAGTTTTGATGAGTGACTGCTTATTTATAATCTTCCGTCGAGTTGCGTATATGAATGAGGAATGTGAAAGTGTTAAATATCTAAAAATGTGTCGGTAAATACACTCATTCACAGCCTATTTCCAGTCATTCGACCAAGTCAGGGATGGTATGAATGAAGCCCCAATCTAGCGGTGAGGATAGGAAATGTGCCGGCTGCCGAAGCCAATGACTGATATATCATAAAACCAAACCAAACTAAACCAAACCCCATGGCACTACAGCCCTTGAAGGGCCTTGGCCTACCAAGCGACCGCTGCTCAGTCCGAAGGCCTGCAGATTACGAGGTGTCGTGTGGTCGGCACGACGAATTCTCTCCGCCGTTATTCTTGGCTTTCTAGACCGGGGCCGCTATCTCACCGTCAGATAGCTCCTCAATTCTAATCACGTAGGCTGAGTGGACCTCGAACCAGCCCTCAGGTCCAGGTAAAAATCCCTGACCTGGCCGGGAATCGAACCCGGGGCCTCCGGCTGAGAGGCAGGCACGCTACCCCTACACCACGGACTGATATATCGTAAGAAATCAAATGCTATTGGAAAGTGTCTCTTGAATGAAAGATGACAGGGAAAACCGGAATACCGTTGTCCAGCAGAAGCCTCACATGGAGTGGCCAGGTTTTGAACCACGGAACCCAGCGGTGAGACGCCTGCGCGCTGCCCTGAGCCACGGAAGCTCTGATCTTTTGAATAATGCATAACGTGCGCTCCTAAGAAGGGTGTTACAAAGCAGTCCTAGTGGCAGAGCGCTGATCTCCAGTGTTACCCAATCGCTGTGCGGTATATAGGTTAAATATCGCACTGGGTAGAATGAAGAGAGCTAACAGGACCTTGGAAAAACATTTGCGCTACGTTACTACATTCGTTAGGAGGGATGCAAGTAATGTATTTTCTGTTACAAGGCCTATCCTCATAAATTCAAAATTGCTCCCGTGTCAAGCCACGGCACGTCACCATTAATGCAGTACTATAGCTCCCTCTGTGGATCAGTGGTAGAGAGTCGGCCTTCTGAACCCAAGATCATGGTACAAACCCGCCGGATTTTTAAAGAACGAAAAGGAATCTATACGACACTGCAATGACTTATTATGTCGGTATCTGAAACATCTCTTGTGATACATTTTATGGTCTTTCTTCTTCATAATCAGCTTACCCTCAAGGGTCCGTTTTTCCTTCGGACTCAGCGAGAGATCCCACCTCTACCGCCTCAAGTGCAGTGTCCTGGAGCTTCAGACTTTTGGGTCGGAGAGAATGACCAGTACCTCGCCCAGGCGGCCTCACCTGCTATGCTGAACATGGGCCTTGTGAGGGGATGGGAAGACTGGAAGGGATAGACAAGGAAGAGGGAAGGAAGCGGCTGTGGCCTTAAGATAGGTACCATCCTGGCATTTGCCTGGAGGAGAAGTGGGAAACCACGGAAAAACACTTCCAGGATGGCTGAGGTGGGAATCGAACCCACCTTTACTCAGTTGACCTCTCGAGGCTGAGTGGACCCCGTTCCAGCCCTCGTACCACTTTTCAAATTTCGTGGCAGAGCCGGGAATCGAAGCCGGGCCTCCAGGGGTGGCAGCTAATCATGCTAACCACTACACCACAGAGGCGGACCATTTTATGTTCACCAGACAAAAGTAAATTAAAAGCTCACCTGAGAAGAGATCCGTGACACACTCCATCTGGTAGAATAAAACGGAACGTCGAAATTGACAAGCAGGCAACCTGAATGGCGCCGGATTAAATTGCCTACATATGGTAGCAGAGGACATACGATTATTATTATTATTATTATTATTATTATTATTATTATTATTATTATTATTATTATTATTATGCCCGGCTCCATGGCTAAATTCCGTGGTGTAGGGGTAGCGTGCCTGCCTCTTATCCGAAGGCCCCGGGTTCGATTCCCGGCCAGGTCAGGGATTTTTACCTGGACCTGAGGGCTGGTTCGAGGTCCACTCAGCCTACGTGATTAGATCTGAGGAGCTATCTGACGGTGAGATAGCGGCCCCGGTCTAGAAAGCCAAGAATAACGGCCGAGAGGATTCGTTGTGCTGACCACACGACACCTTGTAATCTGCAGGCCTTCGGGCTGAGCAGTGGTCGCTTGGTAGGCCAAGGTCCTTCAAGGGCTGTAGTGCCATAGGGTTTTGTTTTTGAATTCCATGACTAAATGGTTAGAGTGCTGACCTTTGGTCACAGGGGTCCCGGCTTCGGTTCCCGGCAGGGTCGGGAATTTTAACCATCATTGGCTAATTTCTCTGGCACGGGGGCTGGGTGTATGTATTGTCTTCATCATCATTTCATCCTCATCACGACGCACGGGTCGCCTACGGGCGTCAAATCGAAAGAACTGCACCTGGCGAGCCGAACCCGTTGTGGGATCTCCCGGCATTAAAAGCCATACGCCATATCATTTTCTCATTATTATTATTATTATTATTATTATTATTATTATTATTATTATTATTATTGTTGTTATTTGCTTTACGTCGCACCGACACAGATATGTCTTATGGCGACGATGGGATAGGAAAGACGTAGGAATGGGAGGGAAGCGGCCGTGGCCTTAATTAAGGTACAACCCCAGCATTTGCCTGGTGTGAAAATGGGAAACCACGGAAAACCATCTTCAGGGCTGCCGACAGTGGGGTTCGAACGCACTATCTCCAGATTACTGGATACTGGATTATTATTATTATTATTATTATTATTATTATTATTATTATTATTGTTGTTGTTGTTCCGAGGTATCTGTGGAACAGCAGAGGTGAAAGAAGGTGCTGGGTGGAATAGATCTCAAGTTACGAAATTAAAATTAATTTAAAACTTTAACAAAGGTTATATTTTCTTTTCAAAATAAATAAATAACAGAATATAACTGGTACCAAGTAGCAGATCAACAAATTAAGAAAGTACAATTACAGTTTGTTACTGGATTTGGGCTTCGAGCCCCAGACTCACAATCCTTGAGCTATAAGCCCAACTTTACCTATATACAAGGTACAACAAAGGGGCAGAAAACCCCAATCATGCCAAGGAGCACTTGCTCCCAATTACCCAGTAAAGCCTCCTCGAGGCACACAGAAAATCCACTTTTAAGAAAGAGCAAACCCGCTCTCAAACATCAAGCCTATTCAAAGGCCACACCAAACTCCACCTTCAATCTGCCCTCCAGGCACACAAGAACAGGGGTAATAATACCCAATCTACTGAGGCCTATTCAGTAAAGAAACAGGTCAAATACATGGCCCAAAATTCTGAGTTGAATGGAGGCGTAACTTGCACTCCTAATACTTTTTTAAAACCTATTTGACACTAGGCCGCTTATGCAAGGGCTAATCCCAGACTACGGAGGTGACACGATAAGAAAACTTATTTACATTACGAAGGGAGAAAAAAAAATGGAAATGAAAACGTAGTCACCTCAGAACAATATGAGTGGGAGCTCGAGAGGGTTAGGCACTCTCTATCCCAATTTATAGTTAAAAAGCCAAAATTTTACCAAATGTCTATTACATTTTAAGGATAGGTTACATAAGAAAAGTTTCGAACCTGCCCCGAGGGTTAAACTGCTGAGCTAGCAAGAAATAAAGTTATTAAACGGCCATTACCTTGTGGATGAACTGCTGCCCGAAGAAAGAGGCGCTTCCCGCCCCCTGCTGCATAATCACACTAGGAGAGATGTTACTGAAGTGGCCAGGAGATCAGAAAATCAGCAGTTTATATACCCTCGTGGAAAATTCGAGACGTTTCATGAACGATTACAATCCTCCCACAAAATTTTATTGGATAACAGCAAAAACTAATACACCAGACGAAGAAGAAACACCTTATTGGTGGAAAATTAATTACAGAAATTCCTCATTGGTCAAATTCAAAACTGGCGGAAAGAGAAGGGTTATACTGCCAACCCAAACAATGACTGAAAGAAATTTAACAAAGAACAAACTTATGAATAGCAAATTTCTTCAAAAATAAGTTCCTTCACTTCGCACTAGGGTGCACAATTGTAGTTCTTAAGTAGTGCCATCTAGAAGAGAATGTTCACACTTCTCACTACAGAGAAAACAAAAACAAATCGAAACCGACATAATTCAGAACACTTCAAAATTTACAGTAAAGACATCATCTGAAAAACCTTAGAATTAATGTGGTTGTTAAGGTACATGCTTTCTCCAGTAGAGGAGTTTCAACTGGCGCAATGTTTGAATTAGCGGCGTGGAGGTGTACCGCCCGGTACAATTATAATATAAACTTACTGGTGGGTATGAATTTACTGCAGCTACGTTCTCCGGCATGTTGTTATAAACATTTACCAGGACGATATGTGCTATTAACGCAACTTGACTCTGCCACAACTTGTCTTTTAATATCAAACTTCCACAAAGTCAAGTAATATTCTGCACTGCTTTACTCAAATTTTCCATGCATGAAAAGGGGTACGAAGTCCTCGCATGGGAGGTAAACTTACGAAATTTTAAGCTCATCTTCTAACACTATTTCTTTTTCTGACGCAGATAATATTGTCAAAGGATGTAGATGTTAGAATATTATGAAGGATTGCTTTCCGCCCTGTGTATCATCCGATTAATCCCCCACCTACCACTAAACAGCCAGATCATGGCAAATGTGGTTCATACCCATTTTGCTCTTGCCTTCCCAGCACTCCTCTTATATCGCCACATCCCAAATCCATGTTGCACAGTCTGTTTCTAGTCACGCAACCGGATCAGGAATGGAATGAATGAAGCCCCCATCTAACGGCGAGGATAGGAACTGGACCGAGTGCCGAAGCCTGTCGCACTCTTCTGGGGCAATGATCAATGACTGACTGATGAAACGGAGAGTGTTGCTGGAATGAAAGATGACAGAGAAAACCGGAGTACTCGGAGAAAATCTCGTCCCGCCTCCGCTTTGGCCAGCACTAATCTCCCATGGAGTGACCGGGATTTGAACCACGGATTTCAGCGGTGAGAGGCCGGTGCGCTTCCACCTGACCCATGGAGGCTCTCGAACTGATTGCCCAGTTGTACTTCCTCTTAAAACAGTAATGACCTCCAGCACCAGACGACAGTCGGCATGTTTTCTTCTCCTCCAGGCCTTTTTTCAAATTTCTCGGAGTCGGTCCTTTGTGGGTATTTCCCCAAGTTTCACGGTCAGATGCCCTTGCTGACGCTAACTCTGTATGGAAAGATGTATTCACAACTCGTATTCCTATGGCGGATGGTAGTAAACGAGGAATTACGGATAATCAGCTGAAATCTCTGACCCGGCGAGGAATCCAACCTGGCGCTCTCCAACTGAAGACGACTACGCGACCACGGAGCTGGTCGTATAGAAATTTACACTATATACAATACACATTGTCTTCTCGTAGAGCATCTCGCATTTTTCATCCAGTATGTGTTGGGCATTCAGCCCGAAGGCTAGTTTCATCATCAACAGCTTCGCCATCAGTTGTCATACATGGCCTAGGCGTCATTGGAGAGGCATTCCAGGGAAACGAGGAATGAGGTAGTTATTCCGTTACTCTCCTTATAGAGCCAGAAGTTGGTATTACAATTTGCCCAGCCCACTGAAATTTTTCAGTGGAAAATAAGTAGTCAGCTTATCATTTCGTTCTCTGTACACTGAAATCTTGGTAGCTCTTGCTAATAAGTTAAATTCTTGTAATCTAGAAACTAATAGTTCAGCACGTTGCTTGGAAAGACCTAAATCTCTGGCTAGATCATTAAGTTCTGCATGTCGCATCAGATGAGGTGTTTTATGATGTTCAGGAATGTATGTAGGATAGGGGGAAGTTGATGGGTAGTCTGAGGATTCTGATTGTTCGTGTTCCTCGGTAATGACATAATCTTCACCAATTGGGGGGAGGGGAAGTTCTGGACAATGTGGCACTGGTCTTGTGGCTGATGGCAGATTAGGATACACAATGTTACCTTTAGTTTTCCTTGAAAATCCCTCTGTTTTTGGTAATGCAGAAGTAGCGACTGGTAGGCTGTTGCCAAATCATTGGAACAGCAAAAGACATATGGTTAATTTTTCCCCTCAACCACTGTTAACTTCACGTAACACATTACACAACACACGTGTGGTGCCCAATTTGTATCTTGATCACCTACTTTACAGCCAAAATAAAATGAATATGTTTTTTACATTATCTGCAATTTCAAAGTTAATTCCCCACAAACATAGCAGAACTATTTGGAGAACTTTTTACATGAACGATGATTGCGATCCATTTAGGAATATCGCGGAATAACTAGTACCGCTCACAACACTTCCATAATCAGAACTAAACGTTTCTTGATCTCACAGTACAACAGCAAGCAAGCGTAGTTTCACAATACAACGGCAAGCAACCATTTTTTTCTTTCCATTAGTCAGTAAAATCAATTATTAGCTATTTTCCATTTGGGACAAAAATATCAGTGAAATTTCGTGGATAATAATAATAATAATAGTAATAATAATAATAGTAATAATAATAATAATAATAATAATATGGCCTCAGCTACCGTGTGCAGACATTTCAATTTGACGCCATCTGGCTGTCTGCTCGTCAATTTCGACGTTCCGTTTTACTCTAGGCCCCCCACTAGATGGCAGACCGAGTAAACCGAATCTCTCTTGGGCGTCTATGGCTGAGATTTAATGAATTTTGTCGGGTAAACACCAAATGTGTCTCCAGAGATCTTTTACATGCCGACATCGTACGACATGGAGTGTCGAATGGACTTTTTTCCGCCCCTCAAAAATCCGACTACTTCCGTCGGGTTTGAACCCGCTATCTTGGGTTCCGGAGGCCGACACTCTATCGCTGATCCACAGAGGCAGCTATTCCGTGGATACGATTCGTTCACGTACCCATAATATGGAGTGAAATTACTAGCCTCACCTCAGTCACTTTCATGTCCTCAAAGGCAAGGATGAGACTGAGACAGATCAATGAAAGGAACAAATTTGTTTTAGCCCACACCAGAAAGCGTAGTGAATTGTGAACCCTACACCTCACCAGCAGAGGCACTTGACCCCTCAAATATTTGGGAATGAAAGAAGAAGGCGGGTGCGTTGCCCACCCAGGTTAATCTTCCTAAAATCGCGACAAACTCTTGGAACATGGGGTGAAGAGTAGCGCGCACGTGTTCGTACGTGACGTCACAGCGAGAGCAGGCAGCACAGAGCAGCGCGCTGCCAGGCCACCCCAGTAGTGTTTTGTCAAGTGCGGAGGAGTGTTGTTCGTTCGTGTGAGCTCCCAGTGTAGTGCGTGCCGTGTTGTGTTGTGTTGTGAGATGTGATCAGTGTTCAGAATACGCCATGGTGCTAGTGATCTTCAGTCCAGTGTTGCTGTGTGTTCTATGTCTTCCAGAAGTTCTCGCAGTTGAAATGCAAGGTAGGATCCCTTTAAACAGCCCCATACAGTATAGGTCGGTACTTGTACTGTCAAGGGGAGTCTATTGTGTATAGGGCACTGAGTTTATTAAACTTTCGCGAGGTAAATAATAAACATCATCATCCGGTTTTCCAATAGCCAGGTGGGGTCACGGGTGCAAAGGGTCGCACATATGGAATTGATCCTAATTTACGGACGGAGCCTTCCTGGCGCCAACTTCATGTGGTGAGATGTACTCACAGCTTTTTACAAATTAGGTCCCGCTGAGGCAGTAGCGCTGACTTGCAGGGGGTGTGCCCCACTCCACCTCCAAAGTGATCTTACGGGAGCTGAGTGCCATTTCCCCCCACAAACATTCTCCTCCTAGATGATAAGTCCCCATAAAACGTGGGGTTTGTTAGTCTTCGGGGCCTGCTAAGGCGTTAAATCCGAAGAAGGTGGTAGATGGTTTTTATATCCAGAAATGAGATTAGAAAGCGGGTATTCCATCTGGTGGTAGAGCTTTTCACATTTCATAGCTTGAAGTTCATAATATACAGCACGGTAATAGGATATTTATGCCGGCCCCGTGGTGTAGGGGTAGCGTGCCTGCCTCTCATCCGGAGTCCCCGGGTTCGATTCCCGGCCAGGTCAGGGATTTTTACCCAAACCTGAGGGCTGGTTCGAGGTGCACTCAGCCTACGTGATTAGAATTGAGGAGCTATATGACGGTGAGATAGCGGCCCCGGTCTAGAAAGCCAAAAATAATGGCCGAGAGGATTCTTCGTGCTGACCACACGACACCTCGTAATCTGCAGGCCTTCGGGCTGAGCAGTGGTCGCTTGGAAGGCCAAGGCCTTTCAAGGGCTGTAGTGCCATGGGGTTTAATAGGATATTTATTAAAATGTATTTGTCTGACTCGTTGGCTGAATATGCCTTTCCTGGCGGGACCTAGTGTTTACAGTGCACTAAGTCTTCTGGTATGGGCTAGAGCGATGCTAGTAATGCCATTCCTTATGCAGCCAGTCCCTGCTATGAATGGTGGGTTGGTTGGTGCATGCATTTCAGTGGGCTTGGCAGACTGATACGTAATAGCAACTTATGGCTCGGTGAGGAAAGCAACGGGAAACTACCTCACTCCTCATTTCCCTAGTACGCCTCGTCAGTGATGCCTAGGCCATCTATGACAGCTCATGGCGGAACTGTTGAGGATCCAACCAGCCTTCGGGCTGATGACTAAATATTCATACAGTTGGCTGAATGTTCAGCGTACTGGGTTTCGGTGCAGATGGTCCCGGGTTCGATTCCCGGCCGGGTCGGGGATTTTAATTGCTCTTGATTAATTCTTCTGGTTCGGGGACTGGGTGCTTGTATCCGTCCCAACACTCTCTTCATATTAACACACCACACTACCAACCACCACAGAAACACGCAATAGTGATTACATCCCTCCATACAGAGTTGGCGTCAGGAAGGGCATTCAGCCGTAAAACAGGCCCAAATCCCCATGTGCGACGCAGTTCGCACCCGCGACCCCATTTGTGTGGAAAAAGCGGCAGGAAAAGAAGAACAAGAAGATTAAGAAAACGCAATTATGAAGCAAGTTCACATTTTTTGCATGTGATTATTTCTGATAGCTTCGTACATGAAATTTTCCTTCAAAATATTTATTTATGAATCAAGCTCTATTTTTCGTCCTCCTCTGTAGTATAGTGGCTAGTGTGATTAGCTGCAACCCCAGGAGGCCCGGGTTCGATTCCCGGTTCCGCCATGAAATTTGAAAAGTGATACGAGGGCTGGAACTCAGCTTCGAGAGGTCAACTGAGTAGAGGTGGGTTCGATTCCCACCTCAGCCATCCTGGAAGTGGTTTTCCGTTGTTTTCCACTTCTCCTCCAGCCAAATTCCGGGATGGTACGCAACTTATGACCACGGCCGGTTCCTTCCCTCTTCCTTCTCTATCCCTTCTAATCTTCCCATCCCCCGCAAGGCCCCTGTTCAGCATAGCAGGTGAGGCCGCCTGGGCGAGGTACTGTCATCCTTCCCAGTTGTATTTCCCGACCCAGAGTTTGAAGCTCCAGGACACTGCCCTTGAGGCGGTAGAGGTGGGATCGCTCGCTGAGTCCGAGGGAAAAAAACCGACCCTGGAGGGCAAACAGATTAAGAAGAAGAAGTTACAATTTTCTGTTTACTTATATTATTGAAAACTCCGTACATATGACTCGTTCAAAATGTATTTGAGATACAAACTGCTATTATTGTTCTGATTTTTTCTGTTTGTCAAAATTGTTATTATATAGGAATATTTTCATTAATGATGTTCCTCATATCACATGTCTGTGTTCATGTAAATTATGTCCCAACCCGCGCCTGCGCTGAGGGGCGGTATGAGAGAAAATTTGCATTTGTTCGTCCCAAGGTGGAACTTATTTATCTGTTTCATGATACATACAATCGCTATCATTTGAGTCAAACAAGAATAGCCACAAAAAAGAGGCATAGATTTAATGAAAATCCACAGCCTGTTTCCAGTCATTCGATCGGGATAGGAATGGAATGAATGTAGCCCCATCTAGCGGCGAGGATAGGAAATGTGGCAGCTGCCGAAGCCTGTCGCACTTTCTGGAGCAATGATTAATGAATGACAGATATAATGAAATGATATTGGAGAGTGTTGCTGGAATGAAAGATGACAGGGAAAACCGGAGTACCCGGAGAAAAACCCGTCCCGCCTCCGAGATTTGAACCACGGAACCCAGCGGTGAGAGGCCGGCGCGCTGCCGCCTGAGCCACGGAGGCAGGCATAGCTTTAATACTGATGTTATTTATTTTTGCGTCCCACTAACTAACTTACTTTGAAGGTTTTCGGAGACGCCGAAATGGCGGAATTTAGTCCCGCAGGAGTTGTTCTACGAGCCAGTAAATCTACCGACACGAGGCTGACGTATTTGAGCACCTTCAAATACTACCGGACTGAGCCAGGATTGAACCTGCCAAGTTGGAGTCATAAGGCCAGCGTCTCAACCGTTTGAACCACTCAGCCCGACGGCATTAATTTTAAATAAAACTCTATAAAGTACGGGACGCATGATACCAGGATGTGATTTCGTTCGAAGCTTAGCTTTTCAACTCCCGAAATTGAACATATTCCTTTGGTACATATTCCCTAAAGCATTGCCATTTTTGATACTTCTTTTAATGTCATATTTTATGCATTCCCTTTTGTATGAATTATTTCGAATCTTCTTCCACACCTGCATGATCGCATGTGCGAACTGCGTAGCAGATGCGGTGTGTTGTCTGAACATGAAGAAGAAAGTGTTGTGACAAACACAAATACTCAGTAACCCCGACCCAGAAGAATGAATCAGATGCTATTAAAATCGCCGATCCGGCTGAAAATCGAACCTGGGATTCTCTGAACCGACGCCTCAACGCTGACCATTCATCCAAGGAGTCAGACGTATATGAATTATTTTGAATATACCTATCAAGTTGTCCCATTGGTCGAAGTACCTTCGACTAAATCAATTTTATTCCTCTTGACAATCATGAGAGAACTTGGTGCGTCATGGTACCATGCGTTATTGATCACAACAGCAACACCTTGACTGATTATCTTATGTTTGTTTGAAATGGGAAGGTAAATGTTTTACTCTGGACGGCTGGTGACGAACTTATATGCTGACCATTCAGCCAAAGAGTTGGACTTCAAGATGTTAATCTACCTGGATACATCATCAATATCTATTTGCAGATTATCTCAAGTGAACTTGAAGTTTAAGCGTTTGAGTTTTCGAACACCAGTTATAAGCTGTCATATGAGGCAAGCTTAGGGAAGGTTTCTCACAGCATGGCGGTTAAGGGGTGGTTCAGTAATGTAATGTTCAAGGCCTCGAGCGCCACTTCTGCATTTCAAGAACAACATTCACTACACTTAGCGGTTTTTGACAACAAGAATCCTGAATTTCAAATGATATTATATGCGATTTTATAGCACAGCAGGGTTAAAAATACAGCAAACATAAATTTTCTTTGCTATTTGCTTTACGTCGCACCGACACAGATATGTCTTATGGCGAGGATGGTAGAGGAAAGGCCTAGGAATTGGAAGGAAGCAGCCGTGGCCTTAATTAAGGTACAGCCCCGGCATTTGCCTGGTGTGAAAATGGGAAACCACGGAAAACCATCTTCAGGGCTGCCGACAGTGGGGCTCGAACCTACTATCTCCCGATTACTGGATACTGGCCTCACTTAAGCGACTGCAGCTATCGAGCTCGGTCAAACATTAATTAGCAAAAATGAAATCTGGAAGAACTGACGAACATCCAAATGCTGCCTTAACATTCTTTACTTACGTCTTTCGCGTCTCTGCTTTCCTGTAAGAAAACTTTTTTCATAAGCCTACCTTTTTAGCTGTATATTATTTCTAACACGATACGTCGCGTAGTAGGATAATCGGACTCTAACTTACCACTGAGCAGGTATAAATAACTAAAGGAAGACGATGACTTCCTGTAGAAACGTGTATTAATACTACACTAAGTATTTATTTCTGAACTTTTTCGCAGTGTATTGGGTTCGGCAAAGCTAATAAATCGTGTACGAGAGTTATTTACCTTTAGGTGCTCGGAATGTTGAAATCGTAATTTTCAATTTTGGAATAAAATGAATTAGAGCAGGGAGTAAATGTAATTATCATGATATTGTTATTTAATCAGTTTTCCGTCCAGGGTTTGTTTTCCCCTCGGAATCAGCTAGGGATCCCACCTCTACAGCCTCAAATGCAGTGTCAGGGTGCGTGAGACATTTGGTCGGGGATACAACTGGAGAGGAGGACCAATGACTCGCCCGGGCAGCCTCATCTGCTATGCTGAGCAGTGGCCTTGTTGGGGGATGGAAAGATTGGAAGGGATAGGTAAGGATCTTTGAAGGAAGCGGCCTTGGTCTTAAATTACGTACCATCCCGGCATTTGTCTAGAGAAGAAGTTGGGAAACCAACGAAAATCCACTGGCTGAGTTGGGAGTTGACCACCACCACCCCCTCTACTCAGTTGACCTGCCGTGCCGAGGCTAAGTGGACCCCGTTCCTGTTCTCGTATCACTTTTCGAATTTTGTGGCAGAGCCGGTAATCGAACCGTGCATCCGGGGGTGCAACAGATCACACTAACCAATACACCACTCAGGCGAACTGTAATTAGAATATTCAGTTAAGTGTTTAAAAACTTAAAAGGGTATTTGTCGGAGCCAAGGCGGCAAGTTTCTTGGACGTAGAATACGTCACGTGGATGTTTAGTGTTAGAAGTACAGTAAGGGAATGCGCAGAATTTAGGGGTAGATTTTCTTTCCTACGCTCCCCTTTTGCAAATGTTGTCAAATGACATTATTGCCAACCTTCATCGATTCGATTAAATGTTCTTGAGTGTCTTCGGGCGTACGTAGATTTGCTCAAATAAGAAATTGTATATGTTTCTCGCATGTGTACCTTTCTCGGAAACAGCTGAGCCTACAGGTATAATATTTGTTCTGTACATCGATAGGGCTTGTACCTACATGGGAGGTGAATTATTCACTTTGTCGGAAGCGATTCAGTAGAATGTAAATGTAGAAAATTACCTGAAGAAATTTGCATATTGTACCTAAAAATATACCATCAATTAAGAACAGAAAAGAAGTAAAAATTAAAAGTGTGTTTTGGTAGAATCTGGATATCTTCTTTCAAGAACTAAGCATGTCATTCAGTTTGTAATTAATGGTATTTTTTCAGGTGTGACCTGTGAAGAAAGGTTTTCTTTTTAAATTTCGAAATATTTCGCAGCAGTTCTTTCACGTGCCAGTAAATTTACCGACACGAGGCTGACGTATTTGAGCACCTTTAAATACCAACGGACTGATCCAGGATCGAACATTGCCAAGTTGTCGTCAGAAGAAGAATGAGGATCCTGAGTTGTAAATTAACTGACGAGGGAACACATACATGTGTTTCACTCGGATTCGGTTGAAATTTGGTAGAAATATTCGTGGGAGGCAGTAGAATGCTAAGGTGAAAACTGCATGTCCTCAGCGCAAGTTTAAACGCCAAAATAGAACAAATAAATAGTCGTAGAATTAGAAGTGCCGCGGGAGTATCTGGGTGTGGCGGAGAGGTAGGGAGGAGCGAAGCAGCGGACGTGAGCAGCGTATAGTCGGGCTGCTCGCTCGAGTCGAATGAATGACCATCCACCCCCACCCTCCCGGCCACTCTTCTTTACTACACCGCACTTCGCACATACCTCGTATCTTCCCGATTAGAAACGTCAAAGCAGATCAAGAGGTGCACATTGATTAGTCGTCCGAGGAGACAACGTTCTTAAAATGACAGGTAAAATCTGACGTTCTTATAGACATTTTTATGAATGGTGACTGTATATTTACTTTAACCATGTATGGTAATAATTGATATTTTACACCTAGATACAAAAAAATGCCCACTACAGAAGTCATTCAATCCGTGGAATGTAGTAGTGTGCCTTCAGAATTGTTTTGCAGAGTGTGACAAAAAAGACATCCCATTTTCTGAAGATGAAAGGAATTTGGGATTGGAATTATACCGTAAGTAGATCAATGTATTTATATATATTTACTTTTACGAGGAAAACAAGCGTTCACAGGAACTGCGTTCTTGTCTCCGTCTTACAGGTCTAATTGCCGACAGGGTTTTGGATACCGATATGACAGTGGAACTGGATGGCACATTGGATATGTCAGATGATGACTTTGATTTCGAGGAAGACAATATTGAAACACCATTATTTGACCTCGTCTCCAAAAATTTTGCTCCTAACCCTGCATCTACAACAACGGCTGAACGATGCCTAATCCCAATAACTTATAAGAAGAAGGTCGTCGAATATTGGCGAAACAAAGGTGGGAAACAGAGGAGCTTCGCATCAGTGAAACACAGGTTTTGTAAATTAAAGTTCCGGCAAGAGCTTTACAGGTGGGAGCAACAACTGGAAAACGGTGGCACAATGGGAGAAAAAAATAAATTTGTTACGAAGAAGACTTATCAAAAGTTCAAAGAATGTAGACAACGAAACAAAATTGTTCACGATATAAATATTAAAAAATGGGCCTTAAAGTACGCTCGTCTAGTTAACTACGACACGTTTCGAGCGTCTCATTCCTGGGTAATGAGTTTTAAAAAGAAATTCAAAATTGGATCAAGAAAAATTTGCAAATTCGTATCTAAAAAGTACCAATTTGAACAAGAAGATACTAATTGTAACGCGACAGTGTTCGTTGAAGAAGTGTCGCAATTAATAGAAAGTCACGGCCCAGAGTGCGTGTTTAATACTGATCAATCTGGTTTTCATGAAGAGTTCCATTCTGGCAGGACCCATAATGAACGAGGAGAAAAAGTCGTATTAGCGGAAGCACAATCTATGAATTCACTAACTCATAGCTACACAATACAGCCAATAATTTCGGCAGATGGACAACTGCTGCCGAAGTTGCTAGTGGTGTTGGAAGAAAAAAATGGCAAATTTGGTCCTAATATAGAAAAAATCGATTTACCGCACCAAATGTGTACACTTTGCCTTCAAAGTCTGGAAAACTGACCAGAGAACTAATACAGATATGGTTACGGGATGTTCATTGTGAGCTAGTACCAGAGTACAGTGTTTTAGTTCTCGATTCCTGGACCGGACAGAAAGAAGAAAATATTTTAAATGCTAAAATTGGGAGTAAGAAAATCATTAATGTTCAAACAATTCCGAAAGGAGCCACTGGACTTATCCAGCCGTTAGATGTTTTGGGCTTTCACATTTGGAAGCAATTTATACGTATTTAGTACGATTTAATTTTGTTAAACTCGTTAGACATCAAGGTACATTTAAGGAACAACATTTTAAAAGTGCAATCTTTGACACACAACCAGTTCTCCTCTCTGCGTTTTCGTAGTATGTGGCAGTGCAGTTGGTACAAATGTGGCTATGTTAACAAGAAACCTTCACAATTTGTTAATCCATTCTATTATTGTTTCAAAGAAGAGCCTTCCTATAATCAATGTAATAGCCTACTTGTGAAAGCGACAGCGCTGTAAGATGTGCATGGTGCACACAGTATCTGTGCCTTGTACACTTTTTTGTAAACAATCACTACTAGACTAATTACAACGAGTAACAAGAACTCGGGAGTAAATTCTTCAAACCTTGTTGGCATCGTTGTTCAAACATCGTCCTTTGTACACTTGTTTCATGTGCTGTTTTCTTATTTACGTTTTGCACATCTAATCGGGAAGTTAAGGGGAACGCGCTAACTATACGCTGCCTGGCTGCTGGCGCAGCTCGACACAGCCCGGTTGGCTAACGTCCGCTGCTTCGCTCCTCCCTAGCTCTCCGCCAAACCCCGATACTCCTGCGGCACATATAATTTTACGACTATTTATTTGTTCTATTTTGGCGTTTAAACTTGCGCTTGGGACATGCAGTTTTCACCTTAGCATTCTGCTGCCTCCCACGAATATTCCTACCAAATTTCAACCGAATCCAAGTGAAACACATGTATGTGTTCCCTCGTGAGTCGAAAAAAATGGCTTCAAATATTACAAACAATGCATACAAGAAACCCTTTTTCCTTTTGCGGGAAGCTAATGACCACGAATATGTCTTTCATTTTTGGCGACCAATGTCTACAGTAACGACTAGTGTGACGTCACTTCCATCACAGAGGTCCAAGGAAAGAAGGAAAGGGAAACCACTTTTTCCTGTGCGAAAATGAAATGACCATAGCTTAAATATGTCTCCCAGTCATGGCCACCCATTAACGGCTACTAATTCCAGATGGCAACCGGCCATAAAACGTAAGTCATCACGGTTGCTAGGTAACATTGTCTAACCATCCATCCATACCTTACATAACCTGCACATTTTGTCGTGTCACGTTAGAGAAATTCTTGCAGGACCCCAGCCATATTTGTGTCAAGAAGAAGAAATGGGTAACAATTAAAATTATGTCGGTCGCCTGGGATGGCTGGTCTAAGGGACGCTGAGCAGGTTGAGAGAGAAAAACTGTTCCAAAGACAATGGGTCCAAAAATTTTAAATGGATAATATAAATTAAAGGGACATGAAGAACTGTATCGGGAAAATTAACGACCGATGGAGACTATCAGGAAGAGAAGACTGAAATTCTGTAGACAGCCCTTCAGAATGGATGGAAAGCGATTGACAAAACAAATCTTTCACATGCTTGATAGTAGGCTTAACATTTCTGACGAGTGAACACAGTACTGGTTATACATCAAGAACTTCAATAAATTCCATGAAGAAACAAACCAGAACAGTGGCTGAACGATGGAAAGATGGCAGGCTGCACAGGAAAGAATGCAGCATCTCTGGGCTACAAAAAAGGACTTCCAAAACTGTGTATCAATTGTTTAACCTGGTCTTTGATGGCCCTAAACGGAGAGAGAAATTAATTGTGTCTGATAAAATATTAAATGCGAGTCGGCCAGCGGAGTTGTGGTTTCTTTGTTATGTGACTCAGCAAAGCAAAATATTAAACTGGCACGCAATCTATCTAAATGGCGTAGAAGAAAAGGAGCTGAAAATAAGTGGTGTAACCGTACGATTATTATTATTATTATTATTATTAACTATAGGTTTAAAACACTAGGCTGATTTTTGTTACCGCGAGATTGAGAGAACGGCTCAACCGATTTACATGGTAATGCATTCTGACAAAAGCTCTTGGCCTGTAGATTTGCAGAGTGTCTTTAAAAGCATAAATATTTCTTGCCGTACATTGGCCAAAGCGTTCGCCAGTACATCAAGGCCACTTGGACTGTGGGAGTGCTGAGCAGTGAGACATACGAGAGGGGTGGTTGAAGGGGGCAAGCACTCATGCGCAGTCGGACGTCTTCCTGGTCAGCTGTTCTACACTCTATTGTGTTGCATTGAGCTGCTTAGTCGTGAAGAAACTATTCAGCGCAATGTCACTAACTTTTTGTAGTTTTCCCTATATCTGCCAGTGTAAAGTGATATCTGAGAGGTGTAGAAGTCTCATTCTCCATGTAATTTTAACACTAAGGCTCCGAACTTCTTCCACTCCGGTAGTTAGAAAAATGACACGATCCTCCGTGTCATAATTTGATGTCATGGAATCCCGAAGGAATGCACCTTTACTGCGAGCAAACTACTAATGTGCCAATTTTCAACTCTGATTTGGCCGATATTGTGCACATAGCAAACCATGGGCCCAGTGCACTGTACATTCAAAATAGGAAGAGAGCTACAAGGGTCTAGTCATAAGTCATGGCAACTATTTTTTCTCCTCACGAACAGGAGACAACACGAAAAATCTAATATATGCATTTGGAAATGTAGGGCATGTGCTCATGCATAATGCCTGAAGAAAAATTCTCGTAGGAAAGTGACAGAACACAGGTCATTGGTAAACATTGTTTTATTATGGTAAAGACAGCAAATACACAAGACTACGTACAAAGGACAGGTCTCCATTGGTTGCAGATCTTCGTAATAATAACCCAAGGTTTCCACTGTGCGTAGCCAGCGGTTGGGCAGGCGCTGAATACCATTCGCTGCATGTGTTAAACCCATAATTCTACGATGAGAAAATTATTTTTTATTTTTCGCAATATTTATTTTAAATAACAAGCTACTTTTATTTTGAGAGCAGCCCTGTTGCATTTCAAGAGCCTCGCTTTCGCGTGGGAACGAACTCACCCGTGGCAAGCCGAGCTGCAAGCTCGTGAAATATCGTGACACCTCGGAACACTTCGAGTACTCAACAAATCTCCAAATTCATGGAATTCTTCGTAACGAGAGATTTTGGCAACAAAGTAAATACAATAATAAATAATCTAAATTATTCTTAAACCCTACGTGAAGACAGAACCACCAGGGTAAATATAAATGCAGTTAAGCCTAGGTACAAATCTGCGCCCGATCAGTGGACTAGCTCCACGTGCCAAGGTCAATGGATGAAGAAAACCCGCGAAACGCCCGGGCAGAAATAATTTATTTCACCTGTTGCGAGTGTGGTAAAATTATGAGATTAACATGTAAATAAATCGCAAGTCTGCCCGGAATTATGGAACATGTTTCATGAAAATCGGTTTATTGGACGCGAAATTAGCAGGTAGCATAATCAAGCTTCACGGTGTTAGTGGCGTCACCCCATAAGAGTATAAAAGAAACCCCCCGCTGTATATTTCTCAGTGTCTGTCTGGTTACCGGAGTGGCGAAGCCCTCGACTCTCGTCATAAAGAAAGTGCGAAAAGTCGATCTCCAATATAACTTAGTACAGGTTTGTGGCTATGGTTAAAATATAATATTTAATGGAAGATGATAGAAAATTTTTTTCAGCTGCCGCTAATGAAACTTTGAAGGTCTAAAAGTAATTGAATTTCTCTTGGTATTCTGCGTGTGTTTGTTGTAGATGAGTTTGAAGTTAGCCACCGCGTCTGGTGTCTTATCTGTTTGGCACAACTGGCCTCACGAAAGTAGACTCCTGGGAAAGTTGTGTCAGTCGCCATTTGAAGGGCGCGCTCATCACAAGGGTGACCGTGTCGAAAGTGTGTTATAGAATATTGTGTAAGTTAAGGTGTATATATTTTGAGAAGAGGATGATAAAGTTAGCCATGGCAGGCTAAATACCAAAGGTTTTCTGATTGAATGCAGCCAGAATCCAGGACGATGGTGGCTATCACAGGTCTGTACTTTTAATAAATGTTGTAGTTAGAATGTTGTTTGTCCCAACCAAATTTCAAAGCGTGTGTCGGGTTGGTAATTTGTAATGATCATGCGAATGTATTATATTTCTGGTCAGCGTGTGAAAACCTCTTGTGTTGTAAAATTCATATCAAGAAACTATAAAACGCGACGTTTAAATATTGTGTTAATGTTCATTGAGATACCGAATTGAGGAAAATTAGGAAAGTGATAATGATAAAGTAGTCGTGGCGAATGTCTTAATTTCGAATATCGTTTGAATTCAGAATTTTTTTGTCGAAATAATAATAATAATAATAATAATAATAATAATAATAATAATAATGTCTACCGCGGGATAGAATTTTCCTATGTAAAAGGTGGATTTAACAAGCATGTTCTGCGAGGTTTGCGTGTGTTTAGTAATTTCCAGTGAAATCCGATAAAGTAGTGTTTTATTTATGGGAAGTAAAATTTTGTGACATCGTGTATGTCGATGATAGGAAAATTCACGGTGTGTTGTTGTATTCTCAAGGTCCGAAAGTTGTAGTAACAAAAAAAAATGAAATGATATATTTCTTTTAAAAAGTAGTTTTTTTCACGAGAGGATTGAAGTTGGAAAGGTCTTGAAATACTGTATAAGAAAAATGGATTGAGAGCGAAGAATTTATATATGATGAGATAAGAGTTGTATGTTGAAGGCAGAGAAAGCCTATATATATATTTCATGTAGTACCGCCATGAGAAGGCGATGAGAATGAAATTTTGAGACAGGCTATAGTTGTCAAGAGCCAAGAATTTTTGAGACAGGCTGTATTGTGGCAGGCTGTAGTGTATTCCGCTAACAATCCGAAAATTGAGAGACTACTGTGTGATGCACAGTAGATTTATAGTAAGATCCCATGTGAAAAACGATTCTAGTAAAGATTAAAAATCTTGGTAGTAAAAGTCAAGCGACCAGTTACGTAAAGTCAGTATGAATATTAGGATAATGTGACCTCAAGGATAAAAGAGCATTTAGAATACACGGTTGGTGTTGTTTGACCGTGTAAATTTATTGAATTTCGTTTCACTGGATAGTCATGGATATAAATAAATGACGGTAGGTGATTTGAGGGTTTCCAATGCGGTGGTGATGATTATTATTTTTGGACAACATCCACTAAATGTTAGACGTGTGTTGGGAACTATTATTCTTCCCTAAAACTTCATTGCGCATGCTGAGGTCGTGTTTGAGTTAGGGGATTGCTCGCCACACAATATTTATTTTCGAGTTCACGTTTTGTAACGAGATAGAGACTTACTGCATTTTCCGACTTGCGTTCGTTTAATGGTAAGAGACGTTGTTCCGTTGTGTGTTATTAGTCTGACCAGGTTTACAACTGAAATGTCAGGGTTTGTTTGAAATTGCTAGTTCGCCTGATATGCCAGCGGAAGCGTATACGACCCAAATGTCCGCCCGACAATAGAGTTAGGACGTCACATGTTATCCTAGGAGTATACTGATGATGAGACGTTTTAGTTCACGCTCGACGATAGAATTAGGAAGGTATTGTGTACATAGAGATTAGTGTTAGGGTATACAGACTTTAAGTAAGCCCGACGATAGGTCTGGGATGTCAGCTGTACATACTCAAGTCTCAGATTAGATGTTTTTGCGTAGTGCCATGACCGAATGTAGTGCCTGTAATGATATACGAAATGAAGAGAGTTAGCTTGGTAATAATGAGGCCAATGAGCTGGAATGTGTTGACCTAAGATTACGGGACCCCTGACGGCGTGCATAATAAGGGTTGTCCAACATTGGATATCGAGCTAATGGTGATTGAATATTTCACTACAGTTCTCCATGTGTGTTGAGTTCAAAAAACTCCGATTTTATTTTATTTTACGGAACTAAGTATTTGGCGTTCTGATGTCCATTTTTGCTTTCCCAGTGTGCATATTGATACTCAATGTATTAGTGTGAGACTTGAGTTGCGAATGCGGTTTCGATTCGTCAGCCAGTAATGTTATTTTATTTTCAATTTTGTCTTTCCTTCATTTATGCGTATTTAAGTTCGATCAAGTGATAACTTTGTAGGTAGTGTGTTGGGACAAACAATAAGTAGATGGATCTGTGATGGTAGTCATTGTTAAGAAGGAAAGGATTCTTCAAGTTTGTTGTATTTTTTATGTGGACTTGTAAATTTATTAAACGTAACATAACCATTTCTAACCTGAAAGTCGGTTTGATAATAATATTTTCCAAGTGATTTACCACTTTTTAATTAACTTCAGTGTTTGGCATTTCTTCTAAATGCGTGATGAATAAGTGTTTCCTTCATTTCGCAGTTTTGTTCCTTCAGAACGACGTAACGTAAGATCCTCGCGGGTCGTTTTGTTGTTGGTTCCTTCTGAACAGCTGTTTGGGTGATGCACATTTAGCATCGGGATTATTTTATCACTTAAGGGTGTCATGAAATGACAAATACATGGTGGAATTTTGTTTCAATTGTGAATGCTGCTGTTAACTCGTAGTGAACACCATGCTTTCCAATAATATTTCGCAATCTAGTCTATTTGGTTCGATTAAGGGTCCATTCGGCAGGTGTTCCTTATCCGAAAGGGTATTCGACTGGTGGATAACCTTAATTGAGAGGAAATCAGGCGTTCTACTTGTTGAAAGTCAGATTTTCTACAGATCGTGTGGATTAATTCTCAGTTATCGTTTGGAGTAATAGGTGCCCGATTTTTCAGGTTTTTCTTTCTCATTTTTTTCAGTTTCGTTGTCCACTAATTTATTACTTTCCCCGAAGCAACTCTTCGGCATTGTGAGAAATAAATCAACGCTATGCAATGTGACTGCGTTTGAAACATTCAAAAATAAATAATTTATAATTTTCTTTCCTCCGAGGATTTATATTAAATAATAATGTTTTCTTTTTGTGCCAGTTTCAAATTCAATAAAAGTTAGTAAGCACATATTTGCTCCTCATTTCAAGTAGTTAGGCTCTCTTCTGAACCCCATCGTTTGGTTAAGATCGTGACCTAATTTCTTCCCGCAACAACCGAAGATTTAAGAGTTCAATATTGCTCTACTGTAGCAGCTGTGGGCCGACCAACGATGGAATGGTAAGTCCAAGGGTTCAGTGTATCGGTAACGTGTGACAGCTCTCTCCGAAATGCTGTTACGATGTCCTCTTTGTTAGCAAACCGTTGTCCACGTAATGGCTTCTTGACTTTGGGGATTAGATCATAGTCACATGGGCTCAGATCGGGCGAATAAGGCGGGTGTGGAAGAACCTCCCATCCCCACCGTTGTAAGCGATGCTGAATGATGGCTGTTGTGTGAGCTGTCGCGTTATCGTGCAGGATTATGGCGTTGTCCAAAATATCTGGAGATTTGGTTCGCACTGCACAGTGCAATTGGTACAACAAAAAGAAATTGTAATAAACTGCATTGACAGTGTGCCCCTCACGCACTGGATGACACACAAGAACATCTTCAACATCGTATGCCAGGATTACCATAACCTTATTGGGCGACTGATTTTGTCGAACGTTGTGCCTCCGTGGTAAACCCTGACGACGCCATTCACTTGTCTGTCTCTTCAGTTCAGGTTCATAAGCACGTGCCCATGTTTCATCGACTGCAATAATGCGATTCAGCATGGCTTGTCCTTCTTGCTGAAACATCTCTAGATTGATGCAACATGTTTCGTAACGAGTCCACTTCTCTACCTCTGTTAAGTGACGTGGCACCCACTTTGCACAAAGTTTACGCATCTGTACGTCCTTGTTTAAATGCGCCGTATTGTTGCCGCTGGTATTGCTGTATGTTCTTTCAATTCCGATAGAGTTCAGCGTCTGTCCTCATGTAAACACTGATCGATCACAATTTTCCGTACGTCTTTGTCCATGGACACTGGACGGCCTGGGCGAGGCAAATCGGCAGTTGATACTCTAACCCGTTTGAACGTCTCCACCCACCTCGCCACTGTTCTATAGGGCACGGCATGTACACCTAATGCTTCCCGCAGCTCTGTGTGGCATTGGCGTGCATTTCCGCCGCGGAGGACTGCTATTTAATATGCGATCGTTGCTCCTGCTTGTTAACTTCCATTTTGTGACGCTATCACTCATACACTGAACTTGGGGACATCCTTAGTCCCACACTGTTGTTTACAAACACCATCTAGTGGCATCATACGCAAGTACATGCCGTACGTTTCCAAATGCATATCTTAGATTTTCCGTGTTGTCTCCTGTTTGCGAGAAAAAAGTAGTTGCCATGACTTATGACTCGACCTACGTATAATCCCTCAAGATGATTTAACTCCATCAGGTAACACACTTCCATTTTCTTCTAAGGGACACCCGTTTCCATTTCGCTTGGCACTTTGTATCACGATCAATAAAACTAAATGAGAAACACTGGAAGATGCAGGTTTCAATTTTCTTAAGCAAGTTTTTAGTTATGGAATATGATGCAATGTCAAGAGTAACAACTTTTGACGTCCTTCAAGTTGCAATACTGCCAAAAATTAGTTGTACAAAGAGTGTCTTATATATGGAAATCCTTCACTAATTATTTACCGCATTGACCGTCATGTTTTGACGGGTTTGAGCTAGTTATGATTATTATTATTATTATTATTATTATTATTATTATTATTATTATTATTATTATTATTATTATTATTTCATGTATTGTAATGGACCGCATAGGGATAAGAAGTCAGAGGTGTGAAGGGTGGACAAACCAAATTAGAGTTCAAGAAAATGTGATAAAATATGAGAATACTATATTTTCTTTTCTCCGCGAGATAACAAAAAAAAAAACCCAAAAAAAGCAAAAGTGAAGGAGCAGGAGGCCCCCAAAAAGAACAACAAAAGACTAAGGCTAAATAAGATTATACGTTTGTGAAAACACCAGTATGCGAGCTTAATTAATTAGTTTTATACAGGCGCTCGAACACTCATAGATCATTAATAAGAAACAACACAGCAGCTCAAGTTACCTAACCATACACGAGGGCCAAGGTTCAAACCTTTTTCACAATTATACAAAGAAAATTCTAATTCTTACACTTCGTTATATAAGTAATTAGTTCCACTGTACATTCAGTAAGGTGCATTCGGGAGATAGTGGGTTCGAACTCCACTGTCGGCAGCCCTGAATATAGTTTTCCGTGGATTAGAAAATAACAATTAATCAGGTACAAAATTTAGCTCTTAAGCTTGAGTAACAATTTCAGAGAGGACTAGAAAAATGAGATAACAATAATTTAACAATATGAGCTTGAAGCTCCCTAATTACACATTTTATATGAGCACTACTGCTCTTTTTAACCAACAGTCAAGGAGACAGGTTTCCCAATTTCTTTTACACCAGTAGGAAGAGCATCTTTGCTCTACAACTTTACACTTCCCGGCCTATCAAGGGCACAGCCTACATTTAACAAAACTAAACAGTATTCACTGCCTTCGCTGCTCAGCAGTCTGATTTGCCTTTAAAGGAAATGAATAAGGTTAAGTGTAACAAGTGCTCATTCTACCTGGCCTTTGGTGAATACAAAAGGTTCAAGTTACTGGCCGAAATAAAAGGTTAGGAGGTGAACTTTTGCACTCCTTGAAATATACATGAAATACTTAAAACCCTGTTTTGGCTTATGGCCCGACGTTACAGAGGCTAAGCCTATACTACTGGGATGAGGAGAATATCTACAAAATTAAGAGATACATTTAAAGGTTACAAAATCACAGACACCTCAATATCAAGTTGAGAGGGAATACAAGAGGGTTCCTCATTCTCTATTCCCTAAGTTCGAGTAAGTTCCTTTAGGCTTGTTTGAGAATTTATATTAAGAAATAAAAATTACATTGCGAAAGAAATTTGTAACCTTCCCCTCGAGCTAGCTTTCAAATACTATTACGTTGTTAAGCAGAATCTGCCATTACCTTGAGCTGCTGGACCTCCCGAAGATTGACAAGGGGGCCCTTTCTCTCTGCCTCCGCTACGAACACACTCTAGACTGGAGCGATCACAAAGACAACATGGGCCCGAAATGTGCCAGCATTTATAGCGGAGAGAAAGGTTCCAGATTTCTCTGGATCGAAACCCTGACAAACACACTATTCCCGTTGGACAATCAAATAAATATAAAAACTTGGATTGGTTACTTAAATATACAAATTTTCTCATTGGTCGAAATTTTAAGTTTGCGGGAGGAGATAGAAGTGTAGATAACTTTAGAGTACCAAACACCAAAAACGAACTATAGACATTTCTGTTTAGGAAACTTTTTTTTTGCTAGGGGCTTTACGTCGCACCGACACAGATAGGTCTTATGGCGACGATGGGATAGGAAAGGCCTAGGAGTTGGAAGCAAGCGGCCGTGGCCTTAATTTAAGGTACAGCCCCAGCATTTGCCTGGTGTGAAAATGTAGGAAACCTTGACATACACAATTACTTTGAAAATCAATAGTTCTTCTTCACCCCAGAGGGCGCAACCTAAGTTGATACTAGCGACATCTGTCGAGAAATGTCCAAACTTCTTGTATCAAACAATTTGACGACCAAGTTCTAGATGGCCTTACCAAAGGCGCTTAATTTAAATGCACGGAGCAGATGTACCTCCGGTTATTATTATTATTATTATTATTATTATTATTATTATTATTATTATTATTATTATTATTATTATTATTATTATCTGTCAATGGAGAGTTTGACAAGATTCGTTGAGATCTTGCTAATAGAGTAGGATTTACTCTGATATGCATAACTTCGGTGCTCACAAAATTTGCGTCTCGCTGTAACTTCGACTTCTTGCAAGATAAAATTTATCTAGATTTCCGAAGCGTTCCCCGCTAATATTTCATTGAAGTAAGAGTGAAGCTTAGCTGGCGCCACGTTAAAATTCTTCCGCCGTGAGCTACGCTGTGTGATTTGTGAAGTCGGGAGCAATCCGATATAAATCAGGAGAAGTTTCTAGTTTCTGCTCGAGTTCTGGTTCACAGAGGAGTTGTGTTTTCCTTGCAGGTTATATTGAGAAAGAAATTACATCCACACCTGTTTCAGGTGAAGGCCGTCGTTCTATTTACTTGTACTATGAACCTGTTGTTATGGACAGAAGTAGCCTAAGTTACGTAACCGTTTCACTCGGTGTCACCACCACTGATCGGCATCCAGGGCGTTCGGTCAAGTGGCAGATTTCCTACCAATTGTTTACACAGCCGTTTATTTTTAAAATCAAAGAATTTGGAAATTTATCGAATATCTCTCTTGTTAAACTATTTCAATCCCTAATTCCTCTTCCTTTAAGTCAATATTTTCCCCGATTTGTCCTCTTAAATTTCAAATTCATCTTTATATTATTACTGATCCTCCGTGGCTCAGGCGGCAGCGCACCGGGATCACATCGCTGGACACCGTGGTTCAGTCCGGCTCCATGGCTAAATGGTTAGCGTGCTGCCTTTGGTCAGGGGGATCCCGGGTTCGATTCCTGGCAGGGTCGGGTATTTTAACCATAATTGGTTACTTTCGCTGAAACGGGGACTGGGTGTATGTTCCTTCTTCATCATCATTTCATCCTCATCATGATGCGCAGGTCGCCTACGGGAATCAAATCAAAAGATCTGTATCTGGCGAGCCGAACTTGTCCTCGGACACTGCCGGGACTAAAAGCCATACGACCGGGCGAGTTGGCCGTGCGCGTAGAGGCGCGCGGCTGTGAGCTTGCATCCGGGAGATAGTAGGTGTGAATCCCACTATCGGCAGCCCTGAAAATGGTTTTCCGTGGTTTCCCATTTTCACACCAGGCAAATGCTGGGGCTATACCATAATTAAGGCCACAACCGCTTCCTTCCAACTCCTAGGCCTTTCCTATCACATCGTCGCCATAAGACCTATCTGTGTCGGTGCGACGTGAAGCCCCTAGCAAAAAATAAAAATAAAAATAAAAAAAAAGCCATACGCCATTTCATTTCACCGTGGTCAAATCCCAGTCATTCCATGTGAGATTTGTCCTGGACAAAGCGGAGGCAGGACAGGTTTTTCTCCGGTACTCCGGTTTTCCCTGTCATCTTTCATTCCAGCAACACTCTCCATTAACATTTCATTTCATCAGCCATTTATCATTGCCCCAGAGGAGTGCGATATTTCCTATCCTCGCCGCTAGATGGGGGTTTCATTCATTCCATTCCTGAACCGGCCACTGACAGGCTGTGGATAATTAGCTGTAGCACTCGTCGTTGGCGGGAGAGTCATATAGCATGTGCAGAATTATCTAACTTCCCGGCTAATTTTCACCAATATTTAGGCGGGCTGTTTTCCTCTGGATGCAGCAGTAATCCCATCTGTCGGAGTTGAGTGGCAGCAGAAGAGAAAAATCGCAATACAACAATGGTCAATGTAATTGTTGATCAGTTTTATGACCTTTCGATATTGAACTATAGGCCTTCACATTTAGTTCCATTCCAACTCTGGGATATTAGAGCACCTAATGGAAAAGTTCTTTCTTTCGTGCCTTCCCATTGTGTTATTCTTCAAGTGATCGTTCTTTTACGATTTTCTCACTTATTACAATCATCTTTACAATTTTCCTTGTCGTTGTGGTCTGATGAACACGCAGTTTTACAGCTTAAGATAATCATGATAAAACCTGTTGGGGATATCACTTGTAAATAAAACACTGAATCACTTCACTTCGTTACGACTAGCAGTTTTTTTAATTATTACGTACCACAACCCAGTACAAAGAGATTACAGATTAAAATACACATATTCCCCGATAGAGTGTGTATGAGTCCTTTTCTATGAATCTCCAACATCCTCCCCACCCTGGTCTATCTCGAGTGAAATGACCAGATGGACAGGCCGTGTGTCACATGGTTTCTGTCCGAGGTGCGAAGAATAACCTTTCTAGTTCTCCCGTCACGTCCTTCGCGTAATTCTTCGACCCGTGCTTTATTCCTCAAGTGTCTTGGGCATGTATACTGTTGTAGTATAACTACGTCCCCGACCCTGATTCTTGAGCCGTGGTCTCTGGGCTGGCGAAATTCGTGAAAATTCCGTAATAGTAGCAAATAATCTTTACTCCAACGCTTCCAGAAGTCGTCAGTCATTCGCTGGAGTAGTCTGAAGGTTCTAACAAGGTCCCGCCTAGGTGGTTTTGGTCCAGTAGGTATCGTGGTGCTTCGATCGCCAACGAGGAAGTGTCAATACACCACCATTGTCATCATGTTGCGTCAAGGGTCTTGTGTTTAATACGGCTTCTATGCTGGTCAAAATAGTCCGTAGCCCTTCATCATCAAAAGTGGAACGTCCAAGTATTTTTCGTAGACATCGCTTGGTGATGCCGATCAGTCTTTCCCCACCATCCTTCCCGAGTATGGTTCACATTTCACTTTTGAAGGTGGTGACGTGTAAATAGTGTCTTGTTCCACCGTTTGGTGGCAGCACACGCACAAGGGCCAACAAATGCACTCGTCATAGCCACTTCATAACAACACTGTAAGCGTAGGAGCAGACAGCATGGAAAGCAACCGTCAGGGACAGCGGTATACGACTTGGTTCCTATGGAAAGAAGGCGTGGCCACTGCAGAAATTCATCGGCGCTTGCTGGCAGTCTGTGGAGAATATGCGCCGTCACGGAAAACAGTTTACAACTTGGTTGAAGGTTGGAAAACAGGGTGCACATCGGTGGAGAAGGGAACCAGTTCTAGAAGAAATGTGACAATGTTAACACCAGCCAGCATTGCCCGAGTCGAAAACGCCATCCAAGGAAACAAATGCATCACATTTACGGAAATGGAGGCAGCCACGGGAATTAGCCGAAACACCCTGCAGCGGATCGTGCACGGCCACTTACAGTTGGGGAAGGTGTCATCCACGTGGCTGCCTAGACTCTTGTCTGCAGACGAAAAGCAGAGGCGTGTGGACGTGTGCAGAGATTTTTTGCAACGCCATGATCTAGATCCAGCCGACTTCATGGCTAGGCTTGTGACTGGTGATGAGACATGGCTCCATTACCATGAGCCACAATCCAAACAACAATCGATGCAATGGAAGCATAGGAGCAGTCCACCGCGAAAGAAATGTCAAACAGTGTCATCACCTGTTCGGGAACATGAAGAAACCTCTGCGTGTTCAACGTTTTTCGGATTTTACAGAACTGGTCACAGCTGTCAACGCATGGATACGGAGCACTCCGGAAGAATTGTTTCAGGAAGGTCTGGAGAGACTGACACATCGATGGCAAAAGTGCATAGAGTTACAAAGAGATTATGTTGAGAAGGTGGACGTAACAACTGATGTGTAATGTACTTCGTTTGGGTAGAAAGAATAAAGTGTGAAACAATATAGTACGCCCTTCGTATATAACTTTTGTTATGTCGGATTTAGCGTTAGGAACACTAATAACAAATATTTGAGTATGACATTTTCGGCCTTCCTTGGACTACCATTTCACTCAACGTGAATACAATTATTTATAGCCTATATTGTAGTGAATCATTCCCCGACTTAACATACCGACTTCCGTTAAATTCTCTTCAGCCATTTTCTCTTGATGCCCGTACATACGTACAAAAACACAAACAAAGAAATAGACAGACAGACAGAAAAATTAATAAGTGCATTTCCTTGTTACTGTAGACATAACCGATGCAGAAATGCCCCTCTTTTTAAATTCTGTGCAATGTACGGGCGAAACTCGTATTTTATGTATAGATTATTAGTATTATTATTATTATTATTATTATTATTATTATTATTATTATTATTATTATTATTATTCCTCCGTTCAAGCTTATTCGTCTACTAATATCGTTCGACGTCGCCTCTCCACTGGTAGCTCGGAACATACCGCAAAGTCGAGCAGTTTGTCTGCTTATTCCTAAGTCTTCCGAGCCCAAAATTTGCAACATTTTCGTAACGCAATTCTTTTATCGGAAATTACCCAGAACAAATCGTGCTGCCTTCTTGTAGATCTTTTCCAGTTCTCGAATCAAGTAATTCTGGTGAGGGTCCCGTACACTGGAATCTTTTTTTTTTCTAGTTGTTTTACGTCGCACCGACACAAATAGGTCTTACGGCGACGATGGGACAGGAAAGGGCTATGAGTGGGAAGGAAGCGGCCGTGGCCTTAATTAAGGTACAGCCCCAGCATTTGCCTGGTGTGAAAATGGGAAATCACGGAAAACCATTTTCAGGGCTGCCGACAGTGGGGTTCGAACCTACTATCTCCCGAATACTGGATACTGGCCGCACTTAAGCGACTGTAGCTATCGAGCTCGGTACACTGGAACCATTCTCTAATTGGAGTCTTACCAGAGACTTATACGCCTTCTCCTTTACTTTCTCATTATAACCCTTAAATGCCTTCATAACTATGCGGAGAGATCTGTAAACATTATTAACAACCTCGTCAATGATTATCCCAGTGAAGATCTTTCCTTATATTAACAACTAGGTACGTACAGTATTTTATATGAGGCATTTTCACTCCATTACCACAATAATTAAGATTGAAAATACTATTTCTCTTTGTGAAATTTACAACCTGTCTTTTAACATCATACCATTGTCTAGTGTCCATTTCACAACATTGTCGAGGTCTTCTTTTAGCCGTTCACAATCCTGTAACTTATTTATTACTCAGTTCCATTAAATTGCCTGTCGGATCGAACTAAAGAATTTAATGACTGGAACGCGGCGCAAAGAAGACAAATGCCACAACAGTGGAGCGGCAGTTCAGTGCTGTGACAGCATAGTAGTGTACGTGGAGCTGCTTGGTTCAGTTGGCAGAGCAAAGAGCCGCTGGAAATTACTGGATTCGAATCAGACAGTCAAATGGAGGGGATGAAATTTACGTTCAGCAGCTCACATTTCCTAAATTGGAATCGAACCAAAAATGAAGGTGATGTTTTTAGCGGGATAGAATGGAACAGAGACCCCACTTCGGGTACGGAATAAGAATAATACAGATCATGAGAGTAGATATGTTCATACAAGATATTTTATAAACAGTATTATTTTAACAAGAGAGCTGAAAGGAATTAATTCAGGATATCAAGGTATTTACTACGCGATTGAGCAAACTTTGACAGTATGTGAATTATTCTTCTTTTGTAATATTTCGAACATAATGTTAAATTCAATCCACGCTTGTGCCTTTATCGTAAATTTTCAAGACCAAGAAATTGAAATATTTATAATAATAATTATTATTATTATTATTTATTATTATTATTATTATTATTGAATTTCCAACGAAAATAGAAGGGAATCGTATTGTGAAAAAGCATATTAGGGCTATGGTTTAACAATTACATACAATTTGCAACAGATTGAACATTATGATGAAAGCTTATTATAGATGCAGTGGATGATAGTTTTTTCTTTTGCTAGTGGCTTTACGTCGCACCGACACAGATAGGTCTTATGGCGACGATGGGATAGGAAAGGCCTAGGAGTTGGAAGGAAGCATCCGTGGCCTATAATTAAGGTACAGCCGCAGCATTTTCCTGGTGTGAGAATGGGAAACGACGAAAAACCACCTTCAGGGCTGCCGACAGAGGAATTTGAACCAACTTACCTCCTGGATGCAAGCTCAAAGCCGCGTGCCCCTAACCACACGTCCAACTCGCCCGGTGGATGAAAGTAAATAAATTATTTTAACAAAATTGTTTCTTAAATATATGAAATAGAGGTTTGTTCAATTCAGTGTCACGAAATTTCCGGTGGCATGCTAGGGTATATCTTGGTCTTTCGAAAGCAAGACAATCAAGAATTAAATGTTGCACTGTTTGAGAAGATCCACATCCACGTAAATGTAGATCATAGCATGTAGGCGTTGAAGAGGGAAAACAGCGGACTTAGTGAATAACTTCTTGATAACCAGCAATTCATGTGTAGATATAGCACATGACAGAGGATCACTGGGAATTGGACGTGTACCTGTGGTGATTGGTAGTATGTAAATGTGAGCAGGAGTGTGTTAGGACAAACACAAAAAACACCCAGTCTCCAAGTCTGAGGAGTTTAAATTATTGCTTTGAAAGGTGACTTGGTGTTAATATAAGGAAAGATCTTCATTCGGGGCAATTACATAAATGAAAATTTAAGAAAGGATGTACTGATCTCTACACATCGTTAGGGGTGTATTTAGTGAATGTAGTAAGGATGTAAAGGAGAGAGAATATAAGTCTTTGGTAAGACCCAAACTAGAGGATGTTTCCATTGTATGGCACCCCATACAAGGATTACTTGATTCGAGAACTGGAAAAAATACAAAGAAGAGCAGCCCGGTTTGTTCTGGGTGATTTCCGACAAAAGAGTACCGTTACGAAAATGTTGCAAAGTTTTTGGATGGGAAGATTTGGGAGAAAGTATACGAACTGCTCGACTAAGTGGTATGTTCCAAGTTGTCGGAGGACAGATGGCTTTGAATGACATTAGTAGACGAATAATTTTGAGTGCTGTTTTAAAAGTAGCAAAGATCACAATATGAAGATAAATTTGGAATTCAAGAGGATAATTTGAGAAAAATTGGCGTTTATGTGAAGGAGTTGGGGATTGGAATCATTTACCGAGGGAGATGTTCTATAAATTTTCAGATTCTTTGCAATCATTTAAGAAAAGGCTAGGAAAACAACAGATAGGGAATCTGCCACCTGGGCGACTGCCCTAAATGCGAATCTGTTGTGATTCATTGATTGGCTGATTAAGCATACGTGTTGAAGGGTTAGCACCAGAATCATGTTTCTTTGCCTTCGAAGCCACATGTGGGTAGCGGGAAACGAATTATTTGATAAGGCTGCCAAGGTGGCGGTCACGTTGCCCCCGTTGCCTTACAAGGTTTCAGCCAGTGATATTTGTTCTCAGCGGAGGAGTGGCAGGTCACTCCTCTTTGATATAAGCTGAGGATAACTGAAGGAACTACGAAGGTATGGAAGACCTCCCTTCAGGTTCTTCGGAGACAAGCAGTAGTATTATTCTATGTTGCCTTGGAACGGCAGATTATTCCAGGACACAGCTAACTCCAAAAATGTAGCTCGCCGCACTCATTGTAGCGTATCGAAGTCTATTTGATTGACTCACTTGTCGCTGGCCCACGGTAGGATGTCTCCTGACAGACAGATTCACGACAGGGCTAATTCGGGGAATCCAGTTCGCCTTTCCCTTTTTTCCTGTTTTGCTGTGTAAAATGTTCACTAAAGGATCTCGCTATTTCCACTTCTAGAACATCCCGGGCGTCTTCTCCATTTTTGCCGTTTCCGCATATTATAAGGAGGTTGACCAACTATGTATAGTTTACAGTTCCGTGAGGATATTATTTTGCCTATCGCTGGCCTCACCCATATTGTCGCCACTCCACCAGCATTGTTGCCTCACGCCTGTCCCCACAACATCGGCTCCATTGGTCGTATTATTGTTATAAAACTACATATTGAACGATCTGTTCGCGTGCTAACGACGGAAAATAATTTGAACACTCTGTGGGTGGGAGCACGCAGGTGAAAACTACACTCACGGTATCCCCTGCCTGTCGTAAGAGGCGAATAAACTGGGCGACCTAGGGATTATACTTTTGGAACCATGAGACAATCTGTGATTAGTACCATTACGCGATGAACACCATGGGTCGCCTTAACTTGGGATTAGTACTACTACTACTACTACTACTACTTGTGCTTTCTCTTAGAGCAATAATTAGTACTACCTGACGAACACGTACCGCTACTGCCTCCTGCTGGGTCTGTGAGTGGTGTCATCGGGGGAGGATTACAATAGGAGTATGCAACTACATGAAGAACACCATGGGTCCGTGTTGCCTGTGGGTGGTGTCATAATGTGTAATTTACCGTGGGTCTACATTGCCTGTAATTAGTACTACTATGTAAGCAACGCCATGAGAAAACGTAGGCTGTGATGAGTGCCAAAATGCGAGTGGCAGCATGAGTACACGAGGCCTGTGATTAGTACCAGCATGCGAGGAACATCATGATTCTTCGTTTCTTGTGATTAGTATTATTATAGGAGAAATATCATGGTTCTGCTTTACCAGTGATGAGCACTATTATGAAGGCCCGGTCCCCTGGATTTTGGGCCCCTTTGGACAACAAGCATCATTCCAGGTTTGGATTCATGGCCATTTTTTCATCATCATTACTTTTAGATTCTAGAGAGTGGACAAATTTTGAAGTTTTAATGATCGTTTCATTTCGTTGCACCCCGTACCTTTTGGGGACCGATGACCTAGCTGTTAGGCCCCTTTAAACAACAATCATCATCATCATCATCATCAAATAATTCGTATGCCTTCATTGTTCATCCACAATAACAGGTGATATTTATATTGTTCTTAATCCAACTCCTGTTTTCTTTGTTACAGGTAAGTGTTTTCTGTGTGGAGACGGCGGTGAGAGAAGGCGATTTGCACGTGAGATGTACGACGTTATCAGCCCGGTCCGTAAGTGACTCAATAAAAAACTGTTTAAAAAAGAAGTAACTTACTAACACCAGAGGTTACAGGTCTCTTCTGCAACATTACTGCTTTCAGAATAATTCTCCTTTTACAGTTGATAACTCCGGATCACAGAGCTCATTGGTCTATTTCCGCGCCCATTTTTCCTACTTTAGGAATCCATTTCCTAGGGTACACCTTATGGAGCCTATCTACACTCCGTTTACCAATAGTCCATGGAAGATAGAGTAAATGCAAAGCTTTTCGTGAACCAAAATGATTTATTTCTGATATGGGTAGCTTTATATCTTTTAATAATTTTTGTGTACATATTCGAGCTTGATATGATGTGTGAGTCCTGCAGAGTCCATACTCCCTGACTACTAACGCTGTCTTGTGGACCAGAATTATTGCGATAAATTTCGGTGAGGATCGACGTTGCCTCGACTTGATTCACTTTTATAAAGTTAGAAGCTTCCGTATAAATAAGGTGTGATCAAAAAAGTTTCCGTTTGAGGGCTTTGCTGGAGTGGTCATGCAACGTAGCACGACTCCGATGCGGGCGTATAAGAACGGAAATGTAGGCAAATGTGTTAGTGTGTCAGTCGTATCGTGCCAGGGTGCGTGCGTTAAATGCGACCGCGTGAACTATGGCGACGTTATTACCAAATGCGTCCAAACAGGACCAACGTGCTGTTATTCTGTTCTTGGCTGCCGAAGGACAAACACCGGAGAATGAAGACCGTGTATGGGGCAGCATGTCTGTCGAAAACCATCGTTGTGGAATGGTGCACCAATGGTGCCGGTCGCGTTTCGATGCAAGACGCCGGTCAACGTGGGAGGTCGCGCAGAAGGTACGCCAACTGAGGTGAGAGATACTCGAGCACCCGCCCTATAGTCCTGATCTCTCCCCGTGTGATTATCACGCGTTCGGTACCGTCAAGAAAGCTTCGAGGTGTTGATGCTTTCTGTCAGAGGAGGATGTGCATCATGCGGTTAAGGACACCTTCACACAGAAAGACACGGTCTTTTACCACCCGGGAAAGCTGCCTCTGTGGATCCGTGGTAGTGTCGGCCTCCGAATCTCAAGATAGCGGGTTCAAACCCGGCAGTGGTAGTCGGATTTTTGAAGGACGGAAAAAAGTCCATTCGACACTCCATGTCGTACGATGTCGAATGTAAAAGATCTCTGGTGATACATTTGGTATTTACCCGACAAAATGAATTAAATCTCAGCCATAGACGCCCAAGAGAGATCCGGTTTACTCTGTCTGCCATCTAGCGGACCTAGAGTAAAAACGGAACGTCGAAATTGACGAGCAGACAGCCAGATGGCGTCAAATCGAAATGTCTGCACACGGTAGCTGAGGTCATACGATTATTATTACCACCCGGGACTCTTCAACCTGGTGCGTTGGTGGAATGAGTGCCTTAATGCTCACTGTGATTTTTCCTGATTGGCATCCCGATTCAGGACTGTACGGCCATCGAATGGAAACTTTCTGATCGCCCCTTATAACAGCCATGGGATGTGTTAAATTACAGTTACCTAGTAGAATGTAGAAAGCTCGTAATTAGTGTATTCGTTTCATTTTTTTGTGTGAAGTCACGTCAGCACATGTTAAGCAACTGTCAATGTTAAACGTGCAAGGATCATTATGGTAGAATATCTCATTCATAAGTTAAAAGTGACGGCAGCGGGAATGATTGCTGGTACAGACAGATGAGAACAATGGCATGAGGGTACTCGGAATGAGGAGAGACAGGCTAAGTTGGGTCTGAATTCGATGGATGGAGAGGTGCGTATTAACCGGCTTCGGTGGTGGGGTAAACTGACGGCGTTGGAGGAGGATAGGTTATTAGGGGTTATAATGGACTCTGTCATGGAGGGTAAGAGAAGTAGAGAGAGACCAAAACGACGATGATGGTTTGATTAACTTTCTAATAATGTAAATTTAAGAGGTAAGGAACTGAACGAGGCCACAGAGGTAGTCAGAAATAGAGGATTGTGGCTGGAGAGGCTGCGGGGTGAACGCTGAAAGGCATAACAGTCTATAATGAAGATGTGTATATCACTGTGTTTTGCTGAGTCGCAACTGAAAAGCAATTGCTTCCACTTTAACCAAAGAAACTGTTAAATTTACTGTAAGCTGTAGCTGTTGTACCCGTCGTTGATTGGACAAGCATGCGCAAAGTTATCCAACTCCCCAGTTACTTTCCGCCAATATTCAGGCAGGCTGTTTTAAAAGGAGCAGTCAGATGAAAACCGTACACCCGCTACAACGTGACCATGAAATGACTTTATTCAGAAGTAATTACTGAAAATGAAACCTACAACCTGTTTTCCAGTCATTGACCGGGTCAGGGATGTAATGAATGAAGCATATATAGGCTATTAGTACGATGGGGTCGCCACTCCCAAAGTGATTTATTAATGACTGATAGATGCTATGAAATGAGGATGGAGAGTGTTGCTGGAATGAAAGATGGCAGGGAAAACCGGAGTACCCGGAGAAAAACCTGCCCCGCCTCCGCTTTGTCCAGCACAAATCTCACATGGAGTGACCGGGATTTGAACCACGGTATCCAGCGGTGAGAGGCCGACGCGCTGCCGTCTGAGCCAAGGAGGCTAGAAGTAATTACTAAAAGCGTTAATACATTTGTTCGTCCGGGAGACGAGGCGATCAATTCCAGTTTTGTAGAAAGAAGTAGGTCGCTGACGGATCCACAACCGCACCCACTCTTGAACTTCCTCGTCCGAATGAAACTGACGTCCACCACGAATATCTTTCTTCCTTCGTGATTCGTCGGTTCTCCCGGATAAGGCCATCAATCCGCCTTATTATATCAGGAGTTTCTTTTTTTCTTTTTTGCTATTTTGCTTTACGTCGCACCGACACAGATATGTCTTATGGCGACGATGGGACGGGAAAGGCCTAGGAGTGGGAAGGTAGCGGCCGTGGCTTTCATTAAGCATGTGCCTGGTGTGAAAATGGGAAACCACCGAAAACCATTTTCAGGGCTGCCGACAGTGGGATTCGAGCCCATTATCTCCAGGATGCGAGCTCACAGCTGCGCGCTCCTAACCGCACGGTATAAATTAGGAGTAATGGCTTGATGGGCCTCTCCTGGCCATGATCGTCTTGCAATCTCATATATCACTCGTGCACACTCGTCGGTGTTCGCCATACACACAGACATGCGACAATGAGTTTCGAGCACTCCAGCACCCTCAACCACCAGAAAACGAACCACACTTCTCTGTTCTTCTTTGCTTACCCCCATTTCTACAGCTGGACGAACACACTAGACCAGTTCGCGCACCAACAAAGACAAAACCCAACCACTGCGTACACTTGTCAGTTGTCACTATGCAATTCCCCTACCACAGCGATGACAGTATCGATACATACCAACAGTGTTGCCATGACAGTGTTATGGAGGCTTTTTGGTTTTCATTTCACCGCCCCTTATATTTGGGACGCAGCAGCAATCGCATCTTTCGGAGATGAGTGGCAGGAGGAGAGACAAATTAGATCACAGCAGTGGTGTTGAACTATATTATGAGCTTTCGATGTTGTAGGCCTTCACATTTAGTATTCTCCCTAGTCTGTGATATT
This sequence comes from Anabrus simplex, assembly GCF_040414725.1. NCBI lineage: Eukaryota > Metazoa > Arthropoda > Insecta > Orthoptera > Tettigoniidae > Anabrus > Anabrus simplex. Next base: position 412,952,245 of record NC_090268.1, read on the forward strand.
AGGATATCTAGTGTAAAGAGAGTCCTTTCTTCTTTCATGACTTATTCTTGTCTTATTCTTAAAGGGACCATCCCGTTGCGGTCTTCTTCTCGTTTTTTATAACCTTCTTTACAATTGTCCTTGTCGTTATGGACCGATGACGACGCGGTTTTACACGTTAAGCTAATCATAACAAAAACGGTCGCCAGTTAACACTTAAACAATATTTCCATGTTACCAATGCTCGGCGTTGATATGGACTAAGTGAAAAAAATCTAAATTCTTGAATTCTATTATCATAGTCGAGTTTTATCAAATTCTCTTCAGCCATTTCCTCGTGTTCCGCGTTACATAAATGCATGCATGCATACGGACAGACAGACAGACAGACAGACAGACAGACAGACAGACAGACAGACAGACTGTATAAGACATAAATGATCGGAACTTGTATTTTCTATAACTTTTTTTATATAATACTTCTCAATACGACCAATAACATTCGTATTTAAAAATTAAATTTTAGACACTACACCTTCCCCTTAACTGCCATTCCAACCAACGCGAATAAAATTATGTATAGCGTTGACTGTAGTACAATTTTCCCAGACTTCACATACCAATTTTCATTAAATTATGTCTACCCATTTCCTCGTGACTTGGTGTTTATATGAACTTAGCAACAAAAATCGAAATCCATGTTTATCTCTGTTATGGTAAAAATATATTAGACAAATGATCGGAAATTTAATTCTATATAACTTTAGTTATGTACTAATTATCGATAGGAACACTAATAACATAAATATTTGAAAATTCAAATACCATTTCACTCAGCGTGAATCAAATGATTTATAGTCTAGTGCCTCATTCCACGATTTTACATAGCGATTTTTATCACATTCTCTTTACCCATTTTTTCCTGTTTCATGTAACCTGCAGACAGACAGACAGACAGACAGACAGACAGACAGACAGACAGACAGACAGACAGACAAAGTTACGGAAAATTAAAAAGGGCATTTCCTTATTATTGTGGACAAGACCGATACAGAAATATCATTCTGAGCAATGTATAACATATTTTATAATATGTAGATTTACAAAAAATATTTTCTAATAATTGCAAGTGCTATTAGTTTGTATTGTTAACCTTGGTTTATAGTAAGGGGAGGCTTCACAGACTTAAATGCGCCAAGTAAAATAAGACAAGTAAATTTGTGAAACAGAATAAATGTCCTAAAAGAGAGAATCGTGATGAAAGGTTGGTCAACATGGTCTGTAGATTTTTGACAGTGTGTCTCCTCCTTTTGATCTTTTCTCTCCATGAAGACACCGGCGGTCGCACCTGTCACTTAATCAAGGCCACCGTCTGGAAATGTGACGTGAAGTGCATATTTCTGAATTTGGAGATTGATTTCCGTTCTCCTGTCACCTTCCGCGGTTAGAAGACGGATTACCGCTCACTGCTCAAAGACCATTAATTTAATTATGTCTAGACGGTGCACTGACACGACGTGTGCTGAACAAAGATAGACTGCTGCAATTCTCGTCACTCGGTTCCACCGCCAACTTAAGATATTGCTGCACCTATGTCTTGTGTCGAAGATTCTACAATAAATCATTCGAAGGTTTTCTACATCTTGAGTCGTTTTCTTCCTTCCTTCCATTCTTTTCTCTGTCTTTCGCTCCTCCCTTTTCACTTCTTCTTTCGTCGAGCGATATCTGGGCGAAATATTTCCTTGCATAAATGCCTCTCCTGCTTATGGTTGCACGACCAAACAGCAGAAAGGTCGGTCAGCGATGAAGCTGCGTCAGTTGATTTGCTGGTGCCTTTTTTGAGGGGGGTGGGGGGAATTCTGATATTCCTGACCCCCCTTAAAACAACAGCGACTGAGGAAACGTTAAACTTACCGTATTAATTTTTTTTTGCTTTCGTTCGGCCATGGATTGACCACGTTTTACATTCTTTGTCTTTCTTGTAGCCTTCTCTGCCTTTGCTCACTGCCAGTATCTTTGTTTCCTTTCTCCCACTTCCTTCTGCTGCTCGTCTGTATAGGATTTCGCTTTCCTCACTAGTGTCCCCATTCTCCTGGAAACTGCGGCGCTTTCTGACGACTTGCCTAAATCGATTTCTGTCCATAGTATCGTCTTCCGTAACCCCATCTTTGTCAAGCCCAACCTCACTTCACGAATCATTTCTGCACTGTATTTATTATTATTATTATTATTATTATTATTATTATTATTATTATTATTATTATTATTATTATTATTATTATTATTATTGTTGTAGCCGGCCCCGCGGTGTAGGGGTAGCGTCTCTGCCTCTTACCCAGAGGCCCCGGGTTCCATTCCTCACCAGTTCAGATAATTTACGTGGATCTGAGGGCTGGTTCGATGTCCACTCAGCCTACGTTATTACAGTTGAGGAGTCATCTGACAGCGAGATGGTGGCCCCGGTCTAGAAGGCCAAGAACAACGGCCATGAGGTTTCCTCGCGCTGTCCACATGGCACCTCATTATCTCCAGGCCGTCCGAATCGTTGGCTGAACGGTCAGCGTACTGGCCTTCGGTTCAGACGGTCCCGGGTTCGATTCTAGGCCGGGTTGGGGATTTAAACCTTAATTGGTTAATTCCAATGGCACGGGGGCTGGGTGTATGTGTTGTCCTCATCATCATTTCATCCTCATCACGACGCGCAGGTCGCCTACAGAAGGCAAATAGAAAGACCTGCACCTGGCGAGCCGAACCCGACCTGGGATATCCCGGCACTAAAAGCTATACGACATTTCATTTCATCTCCAGGCCTTCGGCTCTGTTGTGCCATAAAATTTGGGTTGGGATTTGTTTTCCATTTTCACTTCTGAGCAAACGCCGCAACAGTCCCTTTTCATAGACGACAGCTGATTCCTTCCCCATCCTTATCAATTTTCATTCACTATCATTCATTTCATCTTCGTTACTCCACAACTGAGGTTAACGTCAGGAAGGGCCGTTAGGAAGCCTTATAAATTCATCTCACTTCATCCCCGACCCCGCACGAAACGAGACTAGGGGTAGATATGCATACATTTGGGCAGAAGGCAGGTGATGATATAATTTATTTCATGCTCGACGATGCCAGAAAACCGAGTCTTAATGAGGCTCATTATAGTTCAAGTTTCATTATGATACAGGTTCTCCACCAATCAGAGTTCAGATTTTCATTATGATACAACTGTTTGACCAATGAGGTAAGGATAGCATCGCACCTGCGCTCAACGCACTAGCTTCGCACTCGTTTCCAAAATCAAACATGTCGGACACACATATTAACATCAATGCACCTTGTACTTCCAACATTCCACAACCACACGGCACATTCCCGCTAATTCACTTCACTAACTGTACAATAAACAATTTGTATTTGAAATAAAGCTAGGTTTTGATAACCTTCTATCAAGGATTTGAAAACATATGACATTGTCAAGGTCTCTGATCAACTCACGGAATATCAATAACCCAGTGAAGGCGCTCAGCGCTCTGTTCAGTAAACTCAGCTGTCAAGCGACATCTAGACAGAAATTTATGAATATTTAAAAATAGAGTTATAAATATTGTCGAGCATAAACAGTCGTATGCAACTCGCCCACAGTGTAATTAAGACACTCGTATGGAAATTATAAAACTCGCTTCGCTCCTTTTATAAACATACTCTTGACTTAATTATTGCCATTATAGGCTTGTTGCATAATGTACTAATCATTTCGTGTGGTTATTATTAAGACTAATTTGGGACCCGTCGTGTAGGGGTAGCGTGCCTGCCTCTTGCCCGGAGGCCCCGGGTTCGATTCTCGTCGAGGTCAGGAATTTTTATCTGGATCTGAGGACTGATTCGAGGTTCACTCTGTCTACGTGATTGCAATTGGTGAGCTATCTGATGGTGAGATAGCGGCCCCGGTCTAGAAAGCTAAGAATAACGGTCGGGATGATTCGTCGTGCTGACCGAATGACACCTCGTAAGTATGCAGGCTTTCTAGCTGAGCTTGTTAGACCATGGCCCTTCGAGGCTATTGCGCCATGGAGTTTGGTTTTTTTATTGCTAAGCCTGGAGCAGCCCTTGTAAGGCAAACCCTCCAACGAGAGAGATGGCATCTGCCGTGTATGGGAAACTTTGTGTTGTTATGGTGAAAGATAGTGTTGTGTGAATTGCAGGGATGTTGGGGGACATTACTAATACTCAGTCCCAGAGCCAGATGAGTTAAACATTTAAGGTTCAAAATCTCCGACCTGGCCGACAATTGAACCCAGGGCTTTCTAAACAGAAGGTGACCACGCTGACGATTCAATCAAGGAGCCGGGAGCGGGTGATGGTGTTTGCTGATTGGTATTTAAATAATTGTTGGGCTGAACAGCTTAGATGGTAGAGTGCTGGCCTTCTGAGCCCAGCTTGGCAGGTTCGATCCTGGCTCAGTCCGGTGGTATTTGAAGATGCTCAAATACGAAAGCCTCGTGTCGGTAGATTTACTGACACGTAAAAGAACTCCTGCGGGACTAAATTCTGGAACCTCGGCCTCTCCGAAAACCAAAAACGTAGTCAGTGGGACGTAGAAATGATAACGGTAATAATAATGATAATAATAAAAATACTAATAATACCAGAGGATTTGTATGCAGCGGAATGCGTTGCTATGAACAAGAAAGGCCTGAAAGAAAATTTGGAAATTAGGGAAACATCTTAAGGAAAATTCTTGGCCCAATTAAAGACAAAGATGAATATACGAGGGCAAGTCAATAAGTATCAGCAATTTTTCTTTAATTGTCCTTAGGTTGCCCCTGTGGCATTGTGTGCTCACCAGCCGCTAGGCGACACCAATGTCTACGTCTGTGGTAGGTTTCAGCGTAATCAGATAAGCACAGTTGCGCTGTTGAGACGTAAAATTTGCTGTGTCACTCTCTGCTTGCACCAAGGGAGGCCAGCGTTCCGTATTCCGTTTCTTGTGCTCTGAGTGTTTACCAGGGGCTGAAATTCATAGAAGACTTTCAGCACAATACGGAAATAATTTCATGCCACAGCGGATGCTTCCATTTCATACTCTGACGTTTGCTCTCTGGTTCTAACTTGTGAACCCATGTTTCACCTCCAGTGATGATCCGTTTCAGAATCGTTCCACGTTCGTTAGCTTGACGGTCCTTTAGGTGCTGACAGATTCTCACACGATTGCGCTTCTGCTTTTCACTGAGTTGTCTTGGAACCCGTCTCGAACAGAATTTGTGAATGCTAGGCCTGTTCTGCATGATTTGACATGCAGAACCACGGCTAATGTCATACGGTTTGCCAGGTCATCAACACTCACCGGGCAAGTTGGCCATGCTGTTAGGGGCGCGCAGCTGTGAGCTTCCATCCGGGAAATAGTTGGCTCGGACTACACTTCGGCAGCCCTGAAGATGGTTTTCCGTGGTTTCCCATTTTCACACCTGCTGGGCTGAGTGGCTCAGACGGTTAAGGCGCTGGCCTTCTAACCCCAACATGGCAGGTTCGATCCTGGCTCAGTCCGGTGGTATTTGAAGGTGCTCAAATACGACAGCCCCGTGTCGGTAGATTTACTGGCACGTAAAAAGAACTCCTGCGGGACTAAATTCCGGCACCTCGGCGTCTCCTTAAAAGTAGTTAGTGGGACGTAAAACAAATAACATTTTTTTTTTGCTAGTTGTTTTACGTCGCACCGACACAGATAGGTCTTACGGCGACGATGGGACAGGAAAGGGCTAGGAGTGGGAAGGAAGCGGCCGTGGCCTTAATTAAGGTACAGCCCCAGCATTTGCCTGGTGTGAGAATGTGAAACCACGGAAAACCATTTTTAGGGCTGCCGACAGTGGGGTTCGAACCTACTATCTCCCGAATACTGGATACTGACCGCACTTAAGCGATTGCAGCTATCGAGCTCGGTTTATTATTATTATTATTATTATTATTATTATTATTATTATTATTATTATTATCTTCACACCAAGCAAATGCTGGAGATGTACCTTACTGAAGGCCACGGCCACTTCCTTGCCATTCCTAGGCCTTTCCTATCTCATCGTCGCCATAATATTTATCTGTGTCGGTGCGACGTAAAGGAACTTATCACACACTTTTTCAATATTGGCATCAGTTACGGCTGCAGATGGACGCCCGGGTCTTTCCTCATCCTTCACGCTCGTGCGACACATTTTAAACTGTTCAGTCCACTGGTAAGCACTTTGCTGTGGCCAAACATTCTCCCCGTATTGTGTTGAAAGTCTTTTATGAATTTCTGCTCCTGGTACACCCTGAGACCACAAAAAACGGATTACGGAACGCAGTTCTTCCTTGGTGTACAAACAGAGTGTAGCGCGGCCATCTTTACGTCCTAACAGCGCAAGCCGTACTGATCTAATAACGCTTTTAAACCTGCCACAGACGTAGACAACGGTGCCAACTAGCGGCTGGTGAGCACACAACGCTATAGAGCCAACCTAAAAGCAATTACGTCGCACCGACACAGATACGTCTTATGGCGACGATGGGATAGGAAAGGGCTAGGAATAGAAAGGAAGCGGTCGTGGCCTTAATTAAGGTTCAGCCCCAGCCTGGTGTGAAAATTGAAAACCATCGAAAACCATTTTCAGAGCTGCCGACAGTGGGGTTCGAACCCACTATCCCCCGGATGCGAGCTCA